>NC_091952.1:235535479-235835479 GCF_031021105.1 Erythrolamprus reginae | reverse complement strand
GGAAAGAAGGTTGTAGGCCTATGACACAGGCAATGAGCAAAATGAGCAGCTTTATATAAAATCAACTGTCTTCAATGGGGATTTTAACACTCTGATGACATTAGTAGAGGACTAATGAAAGTTTAGTTAATTTTAGTAGTTTTTAATAAATTTTAAACATTCCAGAGATCGCAATGGCTGTTGCCTCTTCATTTATACATACATACATACATACATACATACATACATACATACATACACACTTTTAAGTATATTTAAATATATTTATATATTAAATTGTTAATTGAAGTTTTAAAATTAAATTTTTTAAACGATTTTTTATGTTATTAATTGGATTGTTTTTCTACTGTTTTATTATGTGCTGTGAGCTGCCCTGAGTCCTCAGACAGGGGCGGCATACAAATCGAATTAAAATAAAATAAAATAAATAAATACATTTATATTTAATATTTATCCAGAATTTTTAATTGGAATTTTCAGATTTTCATATATAATCTCAAAGACAAAATACAGCTTGAAAACCAAAGAGAAATACCATGCAAAATCTGTGCAGCCACATACATTGGACAAACTAATAGAAGAATCACAAAAAACAAAACTGCAGTCAGAAAAGGAAAAAAAAACCCCTTCCTCCCTTTTCCTTCACATAAAAAAAAATGACTTTGAAAAAACTACATTAATCTCCAAACTAAACACTTATACATGAGAATAATTATGGAAGCCATAGAAATAGAAAAACACCCCCTCAATATGAACAAACATGATGATACCTTCCACCTACCAGAAATCTAGTCGACAAACAAAGCACAACCACAACTCCAACTCCAACTAACCAAGTGTGACTCCACCAACCAATCAAAATTTTTCAACACAGTCATCTAACCCAGAGGTCCCCAACCTTTTTTGCACCAGGGACCGGCTTTAAGCTAGACCAGTTTTCCATGGCCCGGTGGGGGGGGGGAGCTAGCTGTCAGCGGCGCCGTAAAAGGGGCGATCAAGAGAGGAATGGGTGAATGAATGGACGGAGGGTGGGAAGGAAGGAAGGAAAGAGGGAAGGGACAGGAACAGAAGAAGGGTGCAAAGGAAGCAAGGAAAGGTGTGAAAGGGGAGAGTAAGAGAGGAAGGAGTGAAAGAAGGGAATGAGGGAGGAAAGAAGGGAGGAAGGAAAAGGAAAGCAAGAAATGGAGGGAGGAAAGGAAGGAAGGAAAGAAAGAAAGAAGGGGGGAAGGGACAGGAACAGAGGAAGGAAGCAAGGAAACTTATGAAAGGGGAGAGTAAGGGAAGAAGGTAGGAAGGAGAAAGAAAAGAAGAAATAGAGGAAGGGAAGGTAAAAGAGAGAAAGAAAAAGAGCAAGAAAGAAAGCAAGAAAGAGAAAGAAAGAAAGAAAGAAAGAAAGAAAGGCAACTTCAAAGAAAGGCTCACTGAGCATCTCTCACTCTCTCTCTCTTTCTATCCCTCTTTCTTTCTTTCTCTTCCTTTCTCTCTCTCCTCTTCCTTTATCTCCTCTCTCTCCCTCTCTCTTTCTCTCCCCCCTCTCTCCCCTTTCCCTCTCTCTTTCTCTCTCTCCCTCTCTTGCTATCTCTCCCCCCTTTCCCTCTCTCTTTCTCTCTCTCCCTCTCTTGCTATCTCTCCCCCCTCTCCCTCTCTCTTTCTCCCTCTCCCTCTCTTTCTCTCTCTCTCCCCCTCTTTCTCTCTCTTCTTCTCACTTTCTCTCTCTTGTTTTCTTTCTGTCTCTTTTGCTTTCTCTCTCTCTCACTCTTTCTTGTTTTCTTTCTCACGCTCTTTCTCTCTCTTGTTCTCTCTCTTGCTATCTCTTTCTCCCCCCTTTCTCTCACTCTCTCTTTCTCACTTTCTCTCTATCTTGCTGTCTGTTGCTCTCACTCACTCTCGTTCTCCGTTCTTCTCAGCGGTGACGCGCGCACGCCCTGCCCGCCTCACCTTTGCGAGAGCACTTTCGCCCCGGGCTCTCAGCAAGGGGGTTTGCAGGAGAGGTGGGGCCGGCGAAGGTGATATTCAATGTTGGGGGCGCACAGGCGGTTGCACGCGCTCCCTATCTCCCTGCTAGCCCACTCGGAATATTCAAAATAAGAAAAGCCTTCGCCGGCAAAGGTTTTTCTTATTTTGAATACTCCGAGTGGGCTAGCAGGGAGATAGGGAGCGCGTGCAACCGCCCGTGCGCCCCCGACATTGAAGACCTCCGCTGAGAAAAGCCTTTGCCGGCATTTCCTCTCGGCGTCAAGGAGGCGCAGCGGCAGGCGGAGAGAGGGAAGGGGGGGCAGCGGCATCCCTCCTGGCCTTGGTGGGCCGCCCGACCCTCCCCACCTCCTGCAAACGCGGCGGGCGGCGGGGGGGGAGAGCGAGGAGCCGGTTCCGGCGGGCGCGGGGCTTGGCTGGCTGGTGGGGGGAGCGCCGCTGGTGGTGTGGAAAGGCCGAGGGGGCCCTGGCGCCGCGGACCGGCTGAAAACCCCCAACGGCCCGGTGCCGGTCCGCGGACCGGCGGTTGGGGACCTCTGATCTAACCCACTTGCAGAATTAAGCCAGCATTCCACACTCACTCACCACTATTTATAGAAAAAAACAGCAACTCCAATCTCACTTTGTTTGCAGCAGAGCAAAGCCCAGGATACCAGCCTGAAGATGAGGAGTGTGATCTTGTTGAAATGTTGTGAAAACACTCTCGATACACGTGGGGAAACCCGAACACACCAAATACATATACATACATGCATGCGTACATATGTATGTATATACATAACATATTTTTGGTACTAAGGAAGATGAAGGGGGAAAAAACATTGTATGTATTTATGTATCTATGTATACATATGTGTGTGTGTTTATGTATGTGTCTGTCCATGTGTGTGTATATGTGTGTATATATATTGCTCAAAAAATATAAAAGGGATACTCAAATAACACATCCTAGATCTGAATGATTTATCTATCTATCTATCTATCTATCTATCTATCTATCTATCTATCTATCTATCTATCTATCTATCTATCTATCTATCTATCTATCTATCTATCTATCTATTGGATTTGTATGCCACCCCTCTCCGCAGATTCAGGGCGGCCAACTACAATGACAAAAAAAAACATGTAACAATCCAATTTAATAAAACAACTAAAAACCCTTATTATAAAAACCAAACATACACACAAACATACCATACATAACTTGTAATGGCCTAGGGGAAGGAATATTCTAACTCCTCCATGCCTGGCGACAAAGGTGGGTCTTGAGTAATTTGCGAAAGACAAGGAGGATGGGGGCCGTTCTAATCTCTGAGGGGAGTTGATTACAGAGGGCCAGGGCCACCACAGAGAAGGCTGTTCCCCTGGGGTCTGCCAAACGGCATTGTTTGGTCGACGGGACCCGGAGAAGGCCAACTCTGTGGGATCTTATCGGCCGATGGGATTCATGCAGTAGAAGGCGGTTCCGGATGTATTCTGGCCCAATGCCATGTAGGGCTTTAAAGGTCATTACCAACACTTTGAATTGTGACTGGAAACCGATCGGCAGCCAGTGCAGGCCGCGGAGTGTTGCAGAAACGTGGGCGAATCTAGGAAGCCCCACGATGGCTCTCGCGGCCGCATTCTGCACGATCTGAAGTTTCTGAACACTTTTCAAAGGTAGCCCCATGTAGAGAGCATTGCAGTAATCGAACCTCGAGGTGATGAGGGCATGAGTGACTGTGAGCAATGACTCCCTGTCCAAATAGGGCCGCAACTGGTGCACCAGGCGAATCTGGGCAAACGCCCTCCTCGCCACAGCCGAAAGATGATGTTCCAATGTCAGCTGTGGATCGAGGAGGATGCCCAAGTTGCGTACCCTCTCTGAGGGGGTCAATAGTTCTCCCCTCAGGGCAATGGATGGACAGATGGAATTGTCCTTCTTGGGAGGCAAGACCCACAGCCACTCCGTCTTGTCTGGGTTGAGTTTGAGTTTGTTGACACCCATCCAGGCCCCAACAGCTTCCAGGCACCGGCACATCACTTCCACTGCTTCGTTGACTGGACATGGGGTGGAGATATATAGCTGGGTATCATCGGCGTATTGATGATACCTCACCCCATGCCCTTGGATGATCTCACCCAGCGGTTTCATGTAGATATTAAATAGCAGGGGGGAGAGGAGCGACCCCTGAGGCACCCCACAAGGGAGAGACCTAGAGGTCGACCTCTGACCCCCTACTAACACCGACTGCGACCGAACGGAGAGGTAGGAGGAGAACCACTGAAGAACAGTGTCTCCCACTCCCAACCCCTCCAGCTGGCGCAGAAGGATACCATGGTCGATGGTATCGAAAGCCGATGAGAGGTCAAGAAGCACCAGGACAGAGGACAAGCCCCTGTCCCAGGTCCGCCAGAGATCATCCATCAACGTGACCAAAGCATTTTCCATGCTGTAGCCGGGCCTGAATCCAGACTGTTGAGGACCTAGATAATTGGCTTCTTCCAAGGACCGCTGATTGTGTATTAGGTCGTGTATTCTCATTGAATACTTTGTTCTGTACGAATTGAATGTGCACAACAGCATGTGAAATTGATTGTCAATCAATGTTGCTTCCTAAGTGGACAGTTTGATTTACTTGGAGTTATATTGTGTTGTTTAAGTGTTCCCTTTATTTTTTTGAGCAGTGTGTGTGTAATGTATGTTTAAAAAGTCTGGATAAATGTGACCCACATAAAAACTTGAAAATAAATATAAAAGCTGTCACCAGCATACAATCTAAAGCATTCAAATTAAATGTGATAAATTAATGTAACCATACTACCACACTGTGGGCGTGGCTTGTGCATTTTGTTTCAACATCTTTCAGTGCAAATTGGGTGCTCTGGGGTGGAGAGAGAGAATCACTGTAGGGGTAAAATGCTCCCAGTTCACTCGTTTCTGTTGGTTGTTGGAGAGCCAGTCGTGTAGGGAGCTCAAGGCTCTGCCCACCTGCCAGGATGCTGCCATTGGCTGCCGATCAGTTTCCGGTCACAATTCAAAGTGTTGGTCATGACCTTTAAAGCCCTACATGGCATTGGACCAAAGTACTTCCGGAACCACCTGCTACCGCACGAATCCCAGCGGCCAGTTAGGTCCCACAGAATTGGCCTTCTCCGGGTCCCGTCGACTAAACAATGTCGTCTGGCGGGCCCCAAGGGAAGAGCCTTCTCTGTGGCGGCCCCGGCCCTCTGGAATCAACTCCCCCCAGAAATTAGAACTGTTCCCACCCTCCTTGTCTTCCGTAAACTACTTAAGACCCACCTATACCGCCAAGCATGGGGGATTTGAGACATCTTTTCCCCAGGCTTATTATAATTTATGTTTGGTATGTATGTGCTGTTTGGTTTTTAATTATGATAGGGTTTTCAGTTTTTTAATATTAGATTTGTGCAATTATAATATTGTTTTTATCGTTGTTGTGAGCCGCCCCGAGTCTTCGGAAAGGGGCGGCATACAAATCTAATAAATTATTATTATTATTTGCGTTTTTTTACCCTCTATGCATGCACAATGCATGCACAGAGTGTAAAACAATCCAAATGGTCACTTCAAAACCGACAGTCACAATTGAACTGGGAGCACTTCGCCCCTGAATCACTGGAGGACATTGCAAGAAGGCGAGGGAGGACATTGCAAGGGAGGATATTGCAAGAAGGCGGAACAAACAATAAGAAACTGCTTTGGCCCATTCATGAAGTTGTCTTGGTTCCTTGCTCCTGACAATATTTATTCTTTGAAAATCCCAGTTAAAAAATAATAATCCTAAATAAATGTGACCCTCACAAAAACTTGGAAATCATTGTTAATTAGAAGAGTTAATAGAGAGATAGAAGACTTCAGCTGTTGGTCTGCCGTGGCATTATGCCTTGTATAAATTGCTCTTCCACTCAATGTACTCCTTGTGCATAATACTACAGTTTATGTGACAGGACAGCAGCATAAGCTGCTGTTCTTTGAATTACGTTAATCCTCTCTGCACCATGAGACCAATGGAAGCTGTGAACAAAAGCTTCAGGCAACACTGTGCTTTGGAATATGCAAATTCTGCAATATTGGTGCTGCTTTATTCTTTAGCTTTTAGTGGTGAGGGGTTCCCCCGCCTTTGTAAAGGAGTTTATCAGCAAAGAAGGTTCCTTTCTGATATTTATCATCACATCGTCAAGCTCCTTGGTGCTTACACACGAGATTGTGATACCAACGTGCTGAGCATCAAATATCATTACTGAATGTTTTATATTCACTGTGCCTTCTGAATGATCTGTCTGAAGCAAATCCAGATTGTGTTGTCACTTTCCCCTAATTCAGTATGACAAATGCTGTAATATAACAAAAAACATATTTTTTAAAAAAAATATTACAGAGATGTAATTTAATTGCAATTTGAGACAAATCTATATAAATTTGATATTTGAAATGATAACTTATTACGGTATATATTATAACTGCCTTCCTTGATGCAATTAAAAGATGATTGGACACTTATTTCTGAAGTATTTTCCAAATTGACTTGCTGAACCATGATGTCTTTATACTATTGTTTGAAATGAGTGAATTGGTTACATCCATTAATTCCATACTTGATTTGGTGAACCCAAATAGCCCGGAATAAAACTTTACAATTGATTCCTTCCTTAGGCATTTTCTTTTCCCTGTAACATTGCATTGTCCTGTTTTTGAACTTGAAGGCACTACAGGTAGTACTTGACCCACAATTGGTTTTTTCTTATGGCTGATTTTTGGTAACAACACAATAGTTGTATTCTTCAGGAATGGATTTTTAAGTGTCTATTCTAAATTACAATCAGTCAGGTTTGTCCCGAGACTCCAAGATAGCTATGAAAAATCATAATCCTATTCAAACAACAAAATTATTATAAATAATAGGTAATTGAATGATTGAAAAAAAATGAACAAACAAGGAAGTGAACAATAAGGAACTTATATTTGGAGGTAACTGTTCTGTCGGGCTCTCTGGTAGATTCCTCCCGAAAATTCACAGGTACAAATTTCAGACACACACACGTTTGAAAATTCAAAACAATGTTCTTTATAATGAAAATTCACTTAAACTAAGCCCTCTTTTTGTATAGCAAAGAGCACTCATCTCCAAACAAACTGGTAATTTGTACAAGTCCCTTATCAGTTCTGAGATACTTAGCTTGCAGCTGTGAGGCAATTCACAGTCCTTCTTCTTTCACAAAGTGAAACACACTTTGCTCTGGTTTAGTTTCAAAGCGGGGGAAAATCAGCACACAAAAGGTCAAAGTCAGCAAAGCAGGCAGGAAACAACAATCAGATAATCCTCCACAATGGCCAAACCCACAGGCTGCTATTTATAGCAGCCTCACTAATTACCACAGCCCCACAGGTGGCCTCATTTTCTTTGATAATAATCTCTCAGTTATTGTTGCCTATGCATCGCTCTCTGCATGCGTGGCTGTATCATTAACTCTTGTTCTGAATCCAAGGAGGAGCTAGATAATTTATCTCCTTCTGAGCTGTCTGCCCCACTCTCCTCCTCCCTGTCACTCATGTCTTCTTGGTCAGAGGAGTCTTCATTAGCAGATTTCACCAGGGGCAAAACAGGCCTGCAGCATGTGGATGTCTCCCCCACATCCACAGTCCTTGGGGCAGGAGCTGGGCCAGAGCTAACCGCAACAGTAACTAGAATTGCACGAAAACAGGTTTCTCAGTTTAACAGTGTATGTTCTATTCACTGATTGTATTTCATCCAAATCTTAATCCTTAAACACTATTTCAACATCTGAAACAAATATATTTGGAAGGTTATAGGGCAATCATTATATTGCTATATTGTTCTGAACAGGGCATTTAAACACTCAAAATCATTATTTTATCTAGTTAAATGTATCACCTAACTAGACATATACAACTAACCATAATCTTTATATATATATTTTGTCTTTCTTCTGCAAGATTAATGGCAACATTTGTTTGCTATCTTTTCATTAGTCAGAAACACTAAATTCTTAGTGTGATATATTTTGTTGCCAACAACCAAATGCTCAAATAATGCATGACCCTGAGAGGGCAAGGCCATTAGACAGAATTCTGAAGCGAATCAAAGAGTCAATTTCATGGCTTAGACCATAATGGTCTCCCGAGCCATTAGCTTATAAATGACAACATAATAGATCTATTTTGTGTTTGTGGCTGTGGCTGTATACAAACAAGCAGAATGAAAACCAAATCATCTGTATGCACATAGTGAAAATATACACCTTTAAGCTTTAGATGGAATATTCATTTAATGCCGATTCCATCTTCATAGCAGAGTTTCTGCTGCAAACTTTAAAGAAAATATTGGTAGCTAAATATTGAAACGCGGGTGTTTTGATGGTCTCTGAGCTTCTAGGTATGTAACGTCATAAGTGCTAATCATTTACTGATCTGTGCATAACCACTAGCACTGATGGTATTACCTACTTTGGTAATGAGACTTCTACAGAAAAACCAAACTCAGAGAATATCAAGGACCACTCAGATCATTTAGGTTTTGGCAAATAAAGGTGCAAAGCGCATTTTGGGGGGGGGGAGGGGGGGGGGGCTAACATGCATTGGTTTAGCCATAAATAAAATACTATTCAACATATGAAAATTAGCAGATTTTACCAGTTCAAAATTTTGCATATGTTTAATGCAGTTTAATGCATGATCCCATTGATAGATTTAAAACATATACATACATACACATACAAACAAGCAAACTTCTTTTATAAGTAATTATTGCATTTTGGAGACAACTATTCCTTGAGTTAGGAAATCAGGGAGAATGACTATCTTGTTTTTTAAAAAAATAATTTAATCTTTGTCCTGTCGGGCTCTCTGGTAGAATCCTCCCGAAAATTCACAGGTACAAATTTCAGACACACAAACGTTTGAAAATTCAAAACAATGTTCTTTCTAATGAAAATTCACTTAAACTAAGCCCTCTTTTTGTATAGCAAAGAGCACTCTGTACAAGTCCCTTATCAGTTCTGTGATACTTAACTTGCAGCTGTGAGGCAATTCACAGTCCTTCTTCTTTCACAAAGTGAAACACACTTTGCTCTGGTTTAGTTTCAAAGCGGGGAAAAATCAGCACACAAAAGGTCAAAGTCAGCAAAGTAGGCACGAAACACAACGATCAGATAATCCTCCACAATGGCCAAACCCATAGGCTGCTATTTATAGCAGCCTCACTAATTACCACAGCCCCACCCAACCACAGGTGGCCTCCTTTTCTTTGACAATAATCTCTCAGTTGTTGTTGCCTATGCATCACTCTCCTCATGCGTGGCTGTATCATTAACTCTTGTTCTGAATCCAAGGAGGAGCTAGATAATTTATCTCCTTCTGAGCTGTCTGCCACACTCTCCTCCTCCCTGTCACTCATGTCTTCTTGGTCAGAGGAGCCTTCATCAGCAGATTCTACCGGGAGCAAAACAGGCCTGCAGCATGTGGATGTCTCCCCCACATCCACAGTCTTTGGGGCAGGAGCTGGGCCAGAGCTAACCACAACAGTCTTTTAGTCTGCTTGTTGCATATTATAATGTGTTTGTCAGGTTCCAAATAGCATCCAAAACTAAATTAGAAGCGGAGGCAAAATATTCCTCAAGTTCTAATTTATTAACAGAGCCATGTTAGCACATCTGGGAGAAACCCAAATTTGAAGTCCCAGGGATTCATAAGAATATGAATCGTTTAGAATTTGATATACATAATTAATATAATTACTGGATCAAGAGTTCTGTATTTCTTTTGTCTAACACAACATTGTATACTAGAGGAATGAATGGATAATATTATAGTATTTTTTTCTTTTTTTGACTTAATAAATACTGAGGTAGAAATTATCTCTATACAAGATATTTGCTTAAGGAAAAATTTGAAAATTTATTATGTGAAAATTTATTATGTGAAAGTCTAAATAACCAATTGATTGATTATTGATAATATTGATAAATATAATGTTCTGCTGGGCTCTCTGATAGGAGCCTCCCGAAAATTCAAGGGTACAAATTTCAGACACACACATGTTTGAAAATTCAAAACAATGTTCTTTATCACAAAAGTCAAAATAAACTAAGCACTCTTTTTGTATTGCAAAGAGCACTCTTCCCAAAACACCCGGGTAGTCTGTACAATTTCCTTTAAGCAGTCATTAAGTACTTAGCCAGCAGCTGTGGAGAAACTTCACACCCCTTCTTCTTCCAACGAAGTGACACACACACACACACATAGAAACATAGAAACATAGAAGACTGACGGCAGAAAAAGACCCCATGGTCCATCTAGTCTGCCCTTTTACTATTTCCTGTATTTTATCTTGCAATGGATATATGTTTATCCCAGGCATGTTTAAATTCGGTTACTGTGGATTTACCAACCACGTCTGCTGGAAGTTTGTTCCAAGGATCTACTACTCTTTCAGTAAAATAATACTTTCTCATGTTGCCTTTGATCTTTCCCCCAACTAACTTCAGATTGTGTCCCCTTGTTCTTGTGTTCACTTTCCTGTTAAAAACACTTCCCTCCTGAACCCTATTTAACCCTTTAACATATTTAAATGTTTCGATCATGTCCCCCCTTTTCCTTCTGTCTTCCAGACTATACAGATTGAGTTCATTAAGTCTTTCCTGATACGTTTTATACTTCAGACCTTCCACCATTCTTGTAGCCCGTCTTTGGACCCGTTCAATTTTGTCAATATCTTTTTGTAGGTGAGGTCTCCAGAACTGAACACAGTACTCCAAATGTGGTCTCACCAGCGCTCTATATAAGGGGATCACAATCTCCCTCTTCCTGCTTGTTATACCTCTAGCTATGCAGCCAAGCATCCTACTTGCCTTTCCTACTGCCCGACCACACTGCTCACCCATTTTGAGACTGTCAGAAATCACTACCCCTAAATCCTTCTCTTCTGAAGTTTTTGTTGCTCTGCTTTGGTTTCAAAGGTGTGAAAAAGCAACAAAGTCCAGCACACAAGATTACTGACGAAACTGCGAACAGATATTCTTCCACAATGGCCAAACCCACATGCTGCTATTTATAGCAGCAGCCCTAATTACTGGAGCCCCACCCAAACACAGGTGGCCTCCCTTATTTCCTGTAATATGTTCTTACTTGGTCTCTTCTACGCATAATTCTGCACTTGCGTGGGTCCAAAATGTCATCCTCTGAAGATATAAAAGATAAGGGAGATTGACTGCCTTGGCTGTGTGCCAAGCCCTCCTTTGCCAAGTCACTCCCACCTTCTTCGTCCGAGGAAACTAAACTCTGAACTGATTCTGTCGGCAATAACACAGACCTATGACAGGTTGAAGTTTCCCCTGCATCCACCTCCCCATTCCCTGGGGCAGGAGCTGGGCCAGAGCCAACCACAACATATAATATTGACAAATTGATAAATATTATTATAAATATAATAATATTGATATTATTGATAATATTGATAAAATACCGGTAATCTAACAGATTTTTGATGGCAATTACTTGATATATACTAGTTATGTGGAGATTTAGGGCAAAAATACTCTGGGAAAGGTAAAGAAGGGGGAAGAGGAAGTAGAAGGGAGAGAAAGGAAAGGTGTAGAGAGAGGTGGAAGGGGAATGAAGTAGTTAGAAGAGGAGACAATAGAGAAGGAGGAGGCAGTCTGATGATTGTTGATGTAAGGGTAGAATAAGATAGGATTTTTGAATGATTGATAAAAATGTACAACTATGTATTTTATTTTAATATTTTAAGATATATGCATATTAATTTGTATGTGATGATGTAGAGGAGGAAAAAATCAAAAGAAATGGGAAAAAATGAAGTCCCAGGGGTTTCTCCACCCAGTTGAAAGTTCAAACCATTGTCCCCAGACCCCCAAGTCTATCATGTTGACCAATCTTCATCTGCCAACTTGGCAGCATCTCCCATCTCTTTCTATACAGGTGCAAGAATATAAGACAAAAGATGACCTTGACAATCTAGAAGGAATTTGTTATGGTTACATGCAGACATCCCTTATGCAATTACCCCTAACAAATTCCCACAGCAAATAATACATTTTAAAATACCAAAAAATGTGGCAGGCCAAAGAACCCAACAAAAATGGCTTGGGCCTGGTAGCAGTTTTTATTCATTTTTTAAATAACATTGAGATATGAGATAGTATAATTTTCATCTTCTCTAATTTAGCATAAATAGTATTTTAGCCATTAAATAGGGAAATAAGTGTTTGAAAACAACCCCTTTTTATAGCATTAAAAAACACTCTTTTCTTTGGCAGCTGCAAAATAGCATCTGTGATTCTATCAAAAATTCAAATGACTTTTTAAAGCAAATGCTTAAAAAAATCAGACTTTATTCTTTTCAAGATTGTTTCTTCCTCCTCCCACACAAATGCATAGCATTTTGCAATCCTCAATACTTTTTTGTTTTGGGAAAAAAATAACTTTAAGTGTAAGAAAATATTTTCTGAAACTTCAAGTCATATATATATTTGAAAACAAGTTTTTGATTGCTTAATTGGTTAGTGTTCTACATTCAGGGAAGGAGATGCAACAGTGGTGGGTTGCTACCAGTTCGCTCTAGATTGGCTGAACTGGTAGTAGTGGCAGCAGGGAGCTACGCTCACTGGCCGAACCTCATCAAAAAAGTTCAGCGCATGCCCAGAAAGTTCTGCACATGCACAGAAGCATTGTGCATGCATAAAGCGAGTGCACCTGTGTGTTCCCATTCCTGAACCAGTAGCAAAGGTAAGTGAAACCCACTACTGAGTTACAACGAGATAATAACAATAACAACAGCAGTAGCAACAACAACAACAACAGAGTTGGATGGGACTTTGCAGGTCTTCTAGTCCAACCCCCTGCTTGGGCAGGAGACCCTACACTACTTCAGACAAATGGTTATCCAACATCTTCAAAACTTCCAGTACTGGAGCATTCACAACTTCTAGAGGCAAGCCATTCCACTGATCAATTTTTCTAACTGTCAGGGATTTTCTCCTCAGTTCTAAGTTGTTTCTCTCCTTGATTATTTTCCACCCATTACTTCTTGTCCTACCCTCAGGTGCTTTGGAGTATAGCCTGACTCCCTCTTGTTTGTGGCAGCCCCTGAGATACTGGAACACTGCTCTCATGTCTCCTCTCCTCCTTATTTTAAATGTATTCATCTATCCATCCATTCATTTATAGAGTTGAAAGGGACCATGCAGGTCATCAAGTTCAACCCCCTGCCTGAGCAGGAAATCCTGTAGCACCCCAGCCAGGTGGCAGTCCAATCTCCTCTTGAAAGTGTCCAGAGTTGGGGAGTTCACAACCTCCGCAGGCAGGCTGTTCCACTGGTTGATCATTCTGACCATCAGGAAGTTCTTCCTTATTTCCAGGTTGAATCTCTCCTTGGTCAGCTTCCAGCTGTTGTTCCTCGTCCGGCCCTCTGGTGCCCTGGAGAATAGAGTGACCCTTTCCTCTCTGTGGCAACCCCTCACATACCTGTATACTGCTATCATGTCCCCTCTGGCCCTCCTTTTCTCTAGGCTATCCATGCCCAATTCTCACAATCTCTCTTCGCAAGTCTTTGGTTCAAGTCCCCAAATCATTTTGGTTGCTCTTTTCTGCACCTTTTCCAGAGTTTCAATGTCTCTTTTGAGGTGAGGTGACCAGAACTGGATGCAGTACTCCAGATGTGGTCTGACCAGGGAGTAGTAGAGTGGTATTAATACTTCTCTGGTCTTGGAGTGTATCCCCCTTTTGATGCAGCTTACGATTGTGTTGGTTTTTTTGGCCGCTGCTGCATATTGTTGGCTCATGTTTAGTTGGTAATCCACCAGGACTCCAAGATCTCTTTCACAATCACTACTGCTAAGAGGGGTTTCTCCCAGGCTGTATGTGTGTTTGGGTTTTTTTTTTACCTAGGTAAAGGACTTTGCTTCGACGTTGAACATCATTTTGTTATTGTGGGCCCACAGTGATAATCTGTCTAAGTCTTTCTGAATTTTGAGCCTATCTTCTAGGGTGTTGGCTACCCCCGCCAGTTTGGTGTCATCTGCAAATTTGATTAGTTCCCCTTCTATTCCCTCATCTTGGTTGTTGATGAAAATGTTGAAGAGCACAGGGCCCCGGACAGAACCTTGTGGTACCCCACTGTCTATCTTCTTCAATGTGGATTTGGAGCCATTGAGGACAACTCGTTGGGTGTGGTTGGTCAGCCAACTGTTTATCCATCTGCATGTGTATCCCACTTTTTCCTAATTTGAGGAGTAGGAGGTTGTGGTCAACTTTATTGAAGACTTTGCTGAAGTCCAAGTATGTAAGGTCTATTACGTTGCATTGGTCTATTGATTTGGTTATGGTGTTGAAAAATGATATGAGATTGGTTTGTCATGATTTGTTTCTGACAAACCCATGTTGACTGTTGGATATTATCTTGTTGGTTTCTAGGTAGTGGCAAAGTTCTTTTATTATTATTATTTTCTCCAGTATTTTTCCAGGTATAGAGGTCAGACTGATAGGTCTATAGTTGCCTGGGTCAGTCTTTTTACCTTTTTTGTGGATGGGGACTACGTCAGCTCGTTTCCAGTCTTCCAGTAGGTCTCCAGTGGTCCAGGATTTTTGGTAGATGAGGAGAAGTGGTTTCGCTATGATGTCTGTCAGTTCTTTTAGGACTCTGGGGTGAAGTCCGTCTGGTCCTGGTGATTTGTACTCATTTAGCTCCCATAAGTAGTCCCTTATTGTGTTTATGTCTATGTCGATTAATTAAAATTGACATACCCAATTCCTGTACAGTATATGTTTTAGCTTCCAGTCCCCTAATCATCTTTGTTGCTCTTCTCTGCACTCTTTCTAGAGTCTCAACATCCTTTTTACATTGTGGTGACCAAAACTGAATGCAGTATTCCAAGTGTGGACTTACCAAGGCCTTATAAAGTGGTCTTAACACTTATTTATTTATTTATTTATTTATTTATTTATTTATTTATTTATTTATTTGACTTATATGTATTAACACTTCACATGATCTTGATTCTATCTCTCTGTTAATGCAACCTAGAACTATGTTGGCTTTTTTGGCAGCTGCTGCACACTGCTGGCTCATATTTAAATGATTGTCCACTAGGATTCCAAGATCCCTCTTCAGTTACTACTGTTGAGCACCTGTAATTGCATTTTTTTTTGGCCTAAATGTAGACTATTCATGCAGATATTACTACATGGAGAAACATAATTCTTAAATATTTATTCTAAAAGACATCATATTAAAAAAAACTTATTCAGATTCTTGGTATGTATATTAGAGGAATGGAATGGAATGGAATAGAATAGAATATATTGGACAGAAATATGAAATTTTGAAAATCAACAAAAATAACACTACATAAATACCAACCAGTAACTAGTAACTGGTGATTTTAATTGTGAATCAATAAATCCTAGTGCTGCAGAATAATTTAATTTTCTTTCATCCAAATCTACATTTTATCACAAAAGTGCAGGAGACATATATTTTCACCATATCTAATTTAGCACATAGACACCACAATACACCCACTTTCAAAGATATAATAATCCTTAATTTCAATATTGTATGACTGATAAACAAAATGGAACTAAAGTATGAAAAATATGTGATTATATAATGTACCACCAGATGGCATTTAAAAAAAGATCTAGTTAAGTTAATTCAATGATGTTTTAAAAGCTCTCTTTCATGTTTCTGAATCGTTTGCATTATAATTTAGTCATTGTTTTGATATTCAGCTTAGAGGGCTACTTTGATTTTGAACATTCTGTTTTTGCACTGCAATTATTATATACCCAAGATGATAAACAGAAAAGAACAAAGATCCCAATTTTTTCTGGAAATTCAGGGTCAATAGAGGGTTTAAAGGATGCTTGCCAATTCAAATTATTCCCTTTCCTCTTACATGTTATCATTTGTGTTTCTGCATTTTTGCCATATGAATTTTTTAAAAAATCCTTTATTTTTATTTTTATTTCCTTTTTCTGTCTTTCTCTACTCTTCTTCCTTTTCTTCTTCCCCCACCACCTCTTTTAGAGGTTGTATATAGCACATGGAGAAAAAGATTAGTCTTTGCCCAGCTACTCACTGAATTTCATTTTTGTACAGAAGGGACATTAAGTGACGTAGCAAGGCAGGGATAAAATGTCTTCCTGCATTAACCACCTAGGTCCACATTGTACAAGGATGAAAGGAAGTTATTTGCTTTATATGTAGCACAAAGAAAAGGAAACTAACAATAGAGGAATAAGCTTACTAACATAAAAGATAACTTGTAGCTCTAAGTTGCACTGTGGAATTCTTGATGAACTCTGAGCCTGCCTGTTACATTGCCATGCTAAGTAACATCTTCAATGTTTATCGTTGAAGATGTTACCTAGTAGTAGGGACAATGTAACATCTGCAAGAAAACAAAAGCTGAAAGAGTACCAAAGATTCCACAAAAAATGTTCTGAGTCACCTTTTGCATTTCACGTAGTTCCCACGAATTATTTTTTCCTCTTATCTGATGTGATTATTCAGTCCATAGGCAGGCTTCCCCCCTTGTAGAAACACAAGAAAGAAAAGATAAGCTTAACCCTGCTGTTATGTTTCGAGTCTGTGAGACTCAAAATGGAAGTTTGAGACCCTGTAAAAAATTTTTCCCTGCATTTCTGAAACTTGAAATTTTATGACTTTTCATCATTTCAGGGGTTCTCTCTATGATAATTTTTTTGAGCGGATGGGGGGCTTAGTTTTTGCTGGGCAAAAAAAGACATACTTGTACTGTTTTCGAGTCTGTGTGACTCGAACGGAAAATTATTTTAAGTGCTTATATTTGGTCATTTTGAAAACTTCTTTCCCTTGGAAACTAGGTTGAACATTTCTGCACACAATGAAATGAAAATTGAAATAAAAAAATAATGCTGATTGGTTTATTTTGCTCATAGAAACATAGAACCATAGAAACAGAAGACTGGCGGCAGAAAAAGACCTCATGATCCATTTAGTCTGCCCTTATACTATTTTTTGTATTTTATCTTAGGATGGATACTGTATATGTTTATCCCAGACATGTTTAAATTCAGTTACTGTGGATTTATCTACCACGTCTGCTGGAAGTTTGTTCCAAGGATCTACTACTCTTTCAGTAAAATAATATTTTCTCATGTTGCTTTTGATCTTTCCCCCAACTAACTTCAGATTGTGTCCCCTTGTTCTTGTGTTCACTTTCCTATTAAAAACACTTCGCTCCTGGACCTTATTTAACCCTTTACCATATTTAAATGTTTCGATCATGTCCCCCCTTTTCCTTCTGTCCTCCAGAAGGAAAAGCCTCCCCTTTTTGTGAATTTTTTTTTCAATTTATAGATAGTTTAGCCTGCAAAATGTGTACAATTTTACTAAATTTAGTGTGGGATTACTAGTTTAAACATCCCTGATCTTAAGAAAAATATAAATGAACTGAAAAAAATGATGGGTTGGGTCCCACAGAATTGGCCTTCTCTAGGCCCCGTCAACTAGACAATGTCATTTGGCATTAAACAAGTCATTAAACAAATAAATAATAAAGTAGTAATAAAACCCATTTTTGCCACAGTTAGCAATATGTGATTATGCTTGTGACAAAATTCCAGTATCTGCTAAAAAGGACAAGAAAAAAATAATAATGAGACTGCTACCTTCTTACCCAGAATAATCAAATACTGATTCCACCTTGATGAGTCTTTAATATACTAATTGAAATGATTATGCTCTAAGAGGCATTCATGGTAAACGTTTGAAGATAAACACTTAAAAGCAAAGTCTATCAACACAAAAAGAAGTGGCCATGTATTCAACTTTTCATGTTTATTGATGCATTGCCTGGCTTTATTGCACAGGTTATATTTGCTACAGCCATTGTTTACTGTTTCATAGTACTCTTTCTACAAACATACAGTTAAGTATGCACCATATTTGCTCAATGCTAATGAGGATTAGATTGCTTATCTGTAGGCTATGAAACTGAAAATTCAAAAAATCTCATGTTTGCATTAATTACTGGTATCTTTACTTAGCCCAAGCAAATAGAACTTATAAAACCAGCTCGTGTGAAAATTCAGAGGTTTATTTTTCTCCGGAAAACGCAAACATAATATATTCACCATGTGAGATAAGCCACAAGGAAGATAATTTCCAACACCTTCCAAAGCACACAATACATCTGGCTTTCTGCCTAAGGCAGGACTAGAAGTCATGGTCTCTTGATTTCTAGCCCATATATAATGAAAAATACTTCAATAAGCAGAAAGACGCACCACGAAATATAGGGACCATCAAAGAGTTCAGTTTTCTTCAGATAAACAATGTATATATATTTAAAAAAAAACCTGTTTAACCAAATGGGAACAAATGATTTTATTTATTAGTTTTATTTTATGTATTTATTATAAAATGATGTTGTGAGAATTGAATTACAAGCAGCAATAAAATCTTAAGTGGGAAATTAAAAAGCTTTGGACACAAATAATTCTGCTTTCCACCTTCCTCTAATGTTTAAGTTATGGAAACTGAATCATTGACATAGATTGGGATTTCTGCATTTCCCTGGTATCTATTCATGTGATTGAATGATTTTTGACTCCTGGAGACTACTGGAACAACTTGTGTAATTTTCTTAACAACACATTTTGGAGGTGCCTCACCATTGCTTTCTTCCTAGCACTGAAAGAGAATGACTGGCTCAAATTCATTCATTTGTCTTTGAGCCTAAGGCAGGATTTGAAGTCATGGTTTCCTGGTATCTAGCCCTGTGACTTTAAATACTGCCCCCAAAAGCAATGGTTCTCAGATTATTGCTTACATTTGCGATATAAGGGACTTTTAAACATGGATGAGCTTTACTTTACATATATATGGCAAAAAGTGTTTGGAAGAGGGAGTTACACAGAGACATGGTCATACTGGGAAAATGATTGCTAATGAAGAAAATATAAGAAACAAAAGTGTATTAAAACACCATCAACATATAAAGAGAGCAATCATGGGCTTTCTCAAATATGCCCATGTTACACCAACACTCCGCAGTCTGCATTGGTTGCCGATCAGTTTCCGGTCACAATTCAAAGTGTTGGTTATGACTTATAAAGCCCTTCATGGCACCGGACCAGATTACCTCAGGGACTGCCTTCTGCTGCACGAATCCCAGCAACCAGTTAGGTCCCACAGAGTGGATCTTCTCCGGGTCCCGTCAATTAAGCAATGTCGCCTGGCGGGACCCAGGGGAAGAGCCTTCTCTGTGGCGGCCCTGGCCTTCTGGAACCAACTCCCCCCAGAGATTAGAATAGTCCCCACCCTCCTTGCCTTTCGTAAACAACTTAAAACCCACCTCTGCCGCCAGGCATGGGGGAATTGAGATCCTCTTTCCCCCTAGGCCTTTACAATTCTATGCATGGTATGTACGTATGTATGTTTGGTTTTTATATTAATAGATTTTTAATCATTTCTAATACCAAATTACTATTGTACATTGTTTTATTGTCACTGTTAGCCGCCCTGAGTCTCCGGAGAGGGGCGGCATACAAATCCAATCAATCAATCAATCAATCAACAAACAAACAAACAAACAAACAAACAAACAAACAAACAAACAAGTAGTAAGGATACAATAAACCATGATATCCCCTATATACTCGAGTATAAGCCGAGTTTTTCAGCCCCAAAAATGGGCTGAAAAACCCGACCTCGGCTTATACTCGGGTCACCACAAGAGGGCGCCGGATCACCACAAGAGGGTGCACCGCGGGAGCCTGTCAGACATTGCTGGCTTGGGCGGGTGTGGGAAAGGGCAAAGTGCGGCGGCAAAGGACGCTCCAAACGAAGCGGCTGTGGCAAGAGTGGGGCAGTTGCCTCCTCCCCAGCTCTAGCAAAGACGCCAGCCCTTTGCCTTTGCTCTTAGAGCTGGAGCTTCAGTCTTCTTGCAGGTGCCTTCCCTTCCCTGGCTCCAGCAAAGGCGCCAGCCAACTGCTCCGATGGCGTGCGAGGGGGGAAAAGGCGATGGTGAGGTCGGGGGGTGGATTCCTGCTTCACGAGTCCCCCCCCCCCACCTTGCCGGCTTCCCCTCGCCTTTTTCCCCTCGCACGCCATCGGGGCAGTCGCGGGGAAGAAGAGAGAGAGGGTGCAGCCCCACTCGGAACCGCGGCTGGCGGCGGCGGAGGAAGGCTCTCTTTCGCCCAGCGCTGCTTTGGAAGGCGCGACGGGAAAGCGCTCCGGCGTTGTCCGGGCTTCTCCCGCCACGCGCAGCCCAGCAGCGGCGGAGGAAGGCGAATGCGGTTTGGAAGCTGGGAGGGGGGCGGAAGCTTGCCACCAGGCTCGGCTGGGGGGGGCTTGGCTTCTACGTGGGGGGGGGGGGGCGGCCGGGTCCGGCTCCCGCTGCTGACGCGCCCCTCTGACGCACCAGACCTCTTGTCTGCCCGGCCCGAGGCACGAAATCGCTGCTTATGCCAGGCGGCATTGCTTGTGTTCCAGGCGAGCCGCCCGGCATAAACAGCGGTTTCGTGCCTCGGGCCGGGCAGACAAGAGGTCTGGCGCTCCCACGGGGAAGCCACCAAACGCCGTCAGAGGGGCGCGTCAGCGGCGGGAGCCGGACCCGGCCGCCGCCCCCCCCCCCCCACGTAGAAGCCAAGCCCCCCCCAGCCGAGCCTGGTGGCAAGCTCGCCCCCAACTCCCGGAGATCGAGCGCACGAAGAGGCATCTCTCGCCTTCTGCCGCGGCGGAGGAAGGCAAATGCGGCTTGGAAGCTCTTCTGCCCCCCCCCAGCTTCCAAGCCGCATTCGCCTTCCTCCGCCGCGGCAGAAGGCGAGAGATGCCTCTTCGTGCGCTCGATCTCCGGGGGTTGGGGGCGAGCTTGCCACCAGGCTCGGCTGGGGGGGGCTTGGCTTCTACGTGGGGGGGGGCAGCGGCCGGGTCCCGCCGCTGACGCGCCCCTCTGACGCGCCAGACCTCTTGTCTGCCCGGCCCGAGGCACGAAATCGCTGCTTATGCCAGGCGGCATTGCTTGTGTTCCAGGCGAGCCGCCTGGCATAAGCAGCGATTTCGTGCCTCGGGCCGGGCAGACAAGAGGTCTGGCGCTCCCACGGGGAAAAGACGGCGGCTTAAGCCCTTCCCTGTGCTCCGGAAGCCGCTGACGCGCCCCTCTGACGGCATTGAAAAGGCGTGATGCCGGAGAAGCGAGCGATCCGGGAATCCAGGACAGTTTTGGCGAAAACGGCAGCAGGGAAAAATCAGCCGGGCTAACGGCCGCGGCTCAAAAAAGGTTGGGAAACACTGAGATAGAGAGAAAGTGAGAAAGAGAGAGTGAGAGAAAGAGGGGGAGAGAAAGAGAAAGAGGGAGAGAAAGAGAGAGAGAGTGAGAGATGCTCAGTGAGCCTTTCTTTGAAGTTGCCTTTCTTTCTTTCTTTCTTGCTCTTTTTCTTTCTCTCTTTTACCTTCCCTTCCTCTATTTCTTCTTTTCTTTCTCCTTCCCACCTTCTTCCCTCCCTCCCTTCACTCATTCCTCTCTTACTCTCCCCTTTCATAGGTTTCCTTGCTTCCTTCCTCTGTTCCTGTCCCTTCCCCCTTTCTTGCTTTCTTGCTTGCTCTTTTTCTTTCTCTCTTTTACCTTCCCTTCCTCTATTTCTTCTTTTCTTTCTCCTTCCCACCTTCTTCCCTCCCTCCCTTCACTCATTCCTCTCTTACTCTCCCCTTTCATAGGTTTCCTTGCTTCCTTCCTCTGTTCCTGTCCCTTCCCCCTTTCTTTCTTTCTTTCTTTCTTTCTTTCTTTCTTTCTCTTTTTCTTTCTCTCTTTTACCTTCCCTTCCTCTATTTCTTCTTTTCTTTCTCCTTCCCACCTTCTTCCCTCCCTTCACTTATTCCTCTCTTACTCTCCCCTTTCATAAGTTTCCTTGCTTCCTTCCTCTGTTCCTGTCCCTTCCCCCTTTCTTTCTCTTTTTCTTTCTCTCTTTTACCTTCCCTTCCTCTATTTCTTCTTCTCTTTCTCCTTCCCACCTTCTTCCCTCCCTCCCTCCCTTCACTCATTCCTCTCTTACTCTCCCCTTTCATAAGTTTCCTTGCTTCCTTCCTCTGTTCCTGTCCCTTCCCTCTTTCCTTCCTTCCTTCCCACCCTCCGTCCATTCATTCACCCATTCATCTCTTGATCGCTTAAAGCTAGTTTACTGGTTTTCTTTAAAATAAATATTCTAAAACATGTCTCAATTAATGTAATTTTATTGGTTTCTATTTTTATAAGTTACCAGTAGCCACTGCATTTTCTAACCTCGGCTTATACTCGGGTCAATAAGTTTTCACAGTTTTTGTGGCAAAAATTGGTGTCTCGGCTTATACTCGGGTCGGCTTATACTCGAGTATATACGGTAGATATTTTAATACAGCAAAGCAGAATATCTGACTAGTGTTATGGATGGGATTCAGGGGTGGGCTCTAGCCGGAATGCTAAATTGGGCTCACTGCCACGGCACGTGTTTCAGCGAGGTTTTTTGCTTCCATACATGCCAAAACACGGGCGCACCTGTGGCTCCGTGCACTATTTTGCTATCTCTACAGGTGCAGAAGCAAAATTGCGCTGACCATGCAAGCACTCATGAGCCGCCACGGCGAGCCCAATTCAGCGTTCTGGTTAGCTTCTTCATTGACAGTTGCAAATATTCCATTTTACAACAACACGAAGCTTGGAACTTCAGCCTGATGATGGTGAATGTGATTTCACCAAAACGTCGCATACACATGCAAAATATTACACAGGGCAAAACCCGAACTCAGAAATATATATATATATATATATATATATATATATATATATATATATATATATATATATGTGTGTGTGTGTGTCGCATGTTTTTTTTGTTTTTTTGCTGAATTTGAAAATTAAGGGAGACTAGGATAGATCTACTTTGGGCTTATTTTGGCCTCATCAGCTAGCCATACCCACTGGGACTTGAACCTGCAACCTTTGCCTAGTGAGGCAGAGAATTATCCTCTAGGCTACAGTATCCAATCCCTTCAGCTTTGCACCAGGGAAGGGTTACATATTTTTGTGTTGAATCACCCTGGTGTATTAAAGGAACATCACAGCTCCTTATTTGCCTCTCGGCCCAATCCAGGGCCATTTCCAAGGCAGTTAATTTTATTGATAGCCGACAATTCTATCTGTATGTGTCCCTTTTTTTTTTGCTGAATTTGAAAATTAAGGGAGACTAGGATAGATCTATTTCGGCCTTGTTTTGGCCATATATATATATATATATATATATATATATATATATATATATATATATATATATATATATATATATATATATTTATGTACTGGTCTGAAAATACTCTGCAATGACATAGGCTTTTAGCTTCAAGGAACAGCTTCAAGGAACAACCTAAAGAATCTCTTTGGATCCATTGTGGCTTTCAAGACTTGTGACCCGCAGCTATACAGTTTATAGTTTTACCCCAAAGGATATAAAGGCTGATGACTTTCAAAGGTTACTCCTTACATGAAGAGGTATGAAAAGGGCCTGGGGAATGAAATGTTTTATTTATAGTCTCAACGCAAGATAGGATATGGGTTTCTTTTGCTTCCTCCACTAGATAAAGTTCTATATAATTGATGAATGGTTTTAGTTAATGCCACTTATACAGGATGTTTCTTATTTGATATTCCTTGCTATAACTATAGCTATTTCTAGTCACAAGAACATTGCAAATTTGTGAGCTGTTATTGGTCATACTGGTTCTGAACAAAAGACTTTGTTACTATAGTCAACTGGTAGACTCAATTTAGATAATTTGAACAATTATCAATAATTGATGTTTACATATAATGGGTATATAAATAAATCTGTATAGTCTTCTGATATGGAGACTTTAAAATATATTTTAAACTATTTATTTCTTTGGTCTGGTCCCGTCCCCCCCGTCCGTCCGTCCCCCTCCAGTATTTGAAACCAAATACATTTCACTTGTTTGGTCTTTATATATAATAGCTTGAAAAATAGCAAGCCATGTAAAGGTTTATTACATCACCATTTATGCCCACATTTATTATGTACTTGTAAAAATTTTACATTTTTTGTAAAATTGTATTTTGCTGTATGATGGAATTAGAGACAAGGCATGGCAGGATGCTAAGATGTCTGACTGCCTTCACTGTGTTTATTGCTTTATAGTTTTCACAACAGCAAAAAATAGAAGAAAGTAACAGCATTTTTACTGGTGAATTCTCCCTGCCAATCCTTAAGAACATCCTGTTGATGCAACCTAAATGAGATCATGTACCAGTCAGGGATAATGTCCTAAATCATGCTGGCTATATGAACTGGGTGAGATCATGTAGCATGAAAGGCCCATTACACACAACCTCACATAGCCTCCATCTCTACAGCTGTAAATTAGCTATAAATATATATTAATTATTATACAGTGGTACCTCGTGATACGAACCCCTCGTGATACGAACCCCTCGTGATACGAATCTGGGGTTTGGAAATTTTTTGCCTCTTCTTACGAACTTTTTTCGGCTTACGAACCCACCGCAGATTGCAAAATGGCACTCCGCTGGGTGCCGCCGCCTGGCTGTCACCT
This sequence comes from Erythrolamprus reginae, assembly GCF_031021105.1. Lineage (NCBI taxonomy): Eukaryota > Metazoa > Chordata > Lepidosauria > Squamata > Dipsadidae > Erythrolamprus > Erythrolamprus reginae. Next base: position 235,810,874 of record NC_091952.1, on the reverse strand, counting down.
TCTGAAACAGCCGGGGGGCTTCTCGGTGTTCTCCCGAACGCCGAACCCAGAAGTTTGGGTTCGGGTTCGGGTTCCGGAGGCTGCTGAGAATCGCCCGGCTGTTTCAGAAGGTTGTAGCCGGGTGGTGCAGCCCGGTGGAGCATCGTTTTTGCAATCAGCAGCGATGTTTTCAGCCGATCTGGAGGCTGGAAAGGAGGTGGGGAATCCCCATAGGGAATTCCATGGGCCGAACTTTGACGTCACGAAGACGTCCTTCCTGTAGGCCACGTTTCAGCTGTTTTAAAAGGTGACAGCCAGTCGGCAGCGCCCAGCGAAGCGCCATTTTGCTATTTTTTTTTTCCCTTTTGCATGCCTTAATCACTTTTACATTGTTTCCTATGGGAAACAATGTTTCGTCTTACGAACCTTTCGCCTTACGAACCTACTTCCGGAACCAATTAAGTTCGTAAGACGAGGTATTACTGTACTTCGTAAATAAATATTTTCCATGGTTTTTTTTTCTGTTAGCATTTACATATTTCATTTTTAATCTTTTTTTTGCACCTATTGTTGTAACATGCCAGATTCATTACTCTTACATTTACTGTATATAATTCATCTTTTTTTTTTGGAAAGAAATATTTGTTAATAATGACAGGTAATTAAAGCTACTAAGTTGCTTTAGTAACTCTCACCTTCTACTACTGTGTTAGATTATGAGCTGAAAACAAATTGTGTCCATAAGAAAGGATCATATAGAATGCAGAACTGCTAAATGGAAAGGATCCTATAGAATGCAGAACCCATGTTCACATGATCAAAATTCATAAATATCTCAGGGTCATGTGATTGCCATTTATGACTTGCCTTGACAGTTTCTGACAAGACATGTCAATGGGAGAAGCCAGGTCCAGATTGTTGGGGGACGATATGCCGACTCTCCAAACTGCTTAGATAGGGCTGTAATACACTATGAAGCAGTATATAAGTATAAGTGCTATTACTATTGCTAAAACAAATAGGTTAAAATAAAATAAAGATTCTCCCAAATCAACATTTTTCACTTAGAAGATATTTTTTAAGAAGCACTGACCTGGAGTCATAAATCAAAGGTCTTTAAACTTGGCAGCTTTAACACTTGTGGACTTCAACTTCCAGAATTCTCCACCCATGTCATAAATGGTTAGTATTGCTTATGGGATACAGTGAAGTTTGGAAAGAACCTTAAACATCGGCAGTCAATTCCCTTCTATATAATTGGAAATAAGGGAGATAGATTGTGGCCATTTGGTATATAAAGGAGAATAATAATTTGTTACTGAACCATGGCTTGTTCTTTGATACTTCACATTTACACAATAGGAAAGTTCCTTGGTTTCTCTCTAAACCATTACCTGAAAATTGGAGAGTCAACTTAAATTTATTGTTAAGAATTGGGTTTTAGAGTGCCTAACAAGCATTTTTTTCTCTTTTGTCTTTTTCTATTTCTTGTCTCTTATCTCAACTCACCACTTCTTTTTCATGTTGGCTCTTTCCCCTTCCCCCGGAAAGAAAATCAAGAAACCTATGTGTCTCTGATCTAATGTTTTTGTCTATGAAAGAGACAAAAACATTAGATCAGACCATTTTGACAGTCTCAAAATGGGTGAACAGTGCAGTCAGGCGGTAGGGAAAGCAAGTAGGATGCTTGGCTGCATAGCTAGAGGTATAACAAGCAGGAAGAGGGAGATTATGATCCCGCTATATAGAGTGCTGGTGAGACCACATTTGGAATACTGTGTTCAGTTCTGGAGACCTCACCTACAAAAAGATATTGACAAAATTGAACGGGTCCAAAGACGGGCTACAAAAATGGTGAAAGGTCTTAAGCATAAAACGTATCAGGAAAGACTTCATGAACTCAATCTGTATAGTCTGGAGGACAGAAGGAAAATAGGAAAGGGAACACAAGAACAAGGGGACACAATCTGAAGTTAGTTGGGGGAAAGATCAAAAGCAACATGAGAAAATATCATTTTACTGAAAGAGTAGTAGATCCTTGGAACAAACTTCCAGCAGATGTGGTAGATAAATCCACAGTAACTGAATTTAAACATGCCTGGGATAAACATATATCCCTCCTAAGATAAAATACAGGAAATAGTATAAGGGCAGACTAGATGGACCATGAGGTCTTTTTCTGCCGTCAGACTTCTATGTTTCTGTGTTTCTATATTGGCAGCATCTTTTTCATACACAAAAATCTCTTTTTCTCTGTATTTGAAAAAGATATCACCAATATCTATTTTTTTAACCAAATATGAATCCTATGGCAAGAAATATTTAATTTGGGTTTTTTTTTGGAGAATTTGAGGAAATAGAAGAAGCTTCAGAATTGTCAACAGGTCACAATAGGGCAATTTGGACTGCCTCTTGGGCCAGTATTGCAGGGAAGGTTTAGCTAATGTTTCTCTCCTAGCACTGGCTGAACTGCTTCTAGGCTGACCAGTTTTGACATTAACCGAGTGGTGAAATCTATTTTTTTTTTAATACCAGTTCTGTGGGCGTGGCTTGGTAGGTATGGTATGGCTTGGTGGGCATGGCTTAGTGGGCAGGGAAAGGATACCACAAAATCTCCATTCCCACTCCACTTTAGGGGAAGAAAACTGCAAAATCCCCATTTATTATTTTATTTATTTATTAGATTTGTATGCCGCCCCACTCCGTAGACTCGGGGCGGCTCACAACAGCAATAGAACAATTCATAATAAATGTAATAATTTAAAAAACATTTTAAAAACCCCCATTATTAATCAAACATACATACAAACATACCATACATAAATTGTATAGGCCCGGAGGAGATATCTCAATTCCCCCATTTCGTCCCCACTCCTGGGGGAAGGATATTACAAAATCTCCATTCCCATTCTACTCTGGGGCCAGCTAGAGGTGGAATTTGCTGGTTCTCTGAACTACTCAAAATTTCCGAACTACTCAAGATTTCTGCTACCGGTTCTCTGAACTACTGTTCTCTGTACTATTACTACTACTACTACTACTACTACTACTACTACTACTACTACTACAACAAAATTTCTGCTACTGGTTCTGCAGAACCTGTGAGAACTTTCTGGATTTCACCTCTAGATGAACCACAAAGCTGCCTACTGAAAAATTCACACAATCCAGAGCAGTCTAGCATAAACAACCTTCAGCCAGTGCTGGAAAGATTTTTGTCAGCTTTCCCTTGTCACAAGAAATCTAGAGGCGATGCTGAGATAGTGTCTAAACTGAACAAATCAGTGAGTCAGATGAAGGTTGTATATTTGAAACTTCATCAGAGGGGTTCATTCCTTCAAATCTTTTGAAAAGCCCTAGCAAATAAGCTATACTATATTTTAATTCAAATTTATTGATTCAGCCATATCCATTTTTTTTAAAATATTTGGTCCATTGTGACCCGTCAAAGATGGGTCTTTAACCAATTTAACCCATAAGTGAACTATAATATTTTGCACAGTTTAAGCTCTGAACGATGGACTGTTAATTAGTGATAAATGTTCATTAGTAAATAATCACATCTGATGATTACTTAGTCTTAAAATCTGAACAAACCTAATAAACTGGGGCAATCAATACTTAAAATGCCAGGTTTGTATTTAGGAATTCTCATTGCAGTGTGTGTGTATGTATGTATACACAGTATACACACACACACACACACACACACACACACACACACACATTGCTCAAAAAATAAAGGGAACACTCAAAGAACACATCCTAGATCTGAATGAATGAAATATTTTCATTAAATACTTTGTTCTGTACAAAGTTGAATGTGGTGACAACATGTGAAATTTATTGTCAGTCAGTGTTGCTTCCTAAGTGGACAGTTTGATTTCACAGATGTTTGATTTACTTGGTGTTATATTGTGTTGTTTGGTGCTCCTTTTATTTTTTTGAGCAATATATGTATATATTGCTCTAGCCAGCACACAATAATCAACTAAAATATAATATAATGTTTTGATATTAGCTTAGAAAAGATTGTAAGAAGGAGAGCTATGTTATTGATGTAGTAGCTAAATATCAGGATTCTCATGGCTCTTTTGTTGACAAGTAGCAAATTTAGTTAGAGATACATACACTTTTATGAGCTCACCGCATCAGATTTTCAGAATGGCTAAAGAATGCAAAGCAGTTCATATTAACATGATAAAAGATTTCTTAAAGATAATGATGTGCCTGCATTTTACTTACTTTAACACAGTCCTTCTCAATTATTTTCTGTTACGCTCCTCCTAGGAAGAAGTAAACATTTTGCGCGCCCCCAACTCTCCGCTAGGACAATTGTTTGCAATATTCGGCACATTTTTGCTGAAAAAACTTATCAGTGTGATTGGGGTGCTATGTGTTTAAGTGATACCTTAATTTATTTGGTTTCATGCTGTCTGCTGTCAACATTTTTAGACATAGTAAACATACCAGTCTTCCTTCATCTCCCACCATAGTTACAATGAAGTCAAGCACTACATATGTTCCGTTATATTTCCTCCTCTTAGCTTTTGGGAAACTTAAGTTTGACTCATTATCTCCATCTCTCTCCTTCTTTCTTTTCATCCCTGGTGTCTCTTAAAGGTTTGTTATCTGCACTTCATATAGTATCTCCTGCTCTGTGCCGTGTGCTATTGTTCAGTGGGGAAAAACCCTACTCCCTCTGGCAAAAAAAAGCGCAATGCCTGGGTTCACGCATCCTCCCCGGCATTGTTCTCCACATACCCTGGGGGGGGGGGGCTGCTGCACTATTTGAGAAGCATGGCTTTAAGAGGTTATAGATAAAGTGTGGAGCACAATAATGTGCCAATGATGCCTATTCTTTCAATGTTGTCTTCCAATTTGAAGTTATAACCTTTAGTTTAATAAGCATTGATTACAATTCTATAGATTTTTACTAGTAAATAAATCACTAAATTGTTATTTCTGAGTAGACACATTTAGCACACTATTGATGGTAGATATTGTTTGTCTATGTATCAATTTTTCTCCTCTCTTCTATATAACTTTCTTATTGATTAATGCCCGGTTGGCGGCTTAAACCGCCAGCTGAAATTGCCCCCAGAGCCGGGGGACGCTGCAGCGAGCTCCATGGAGCTCCGAACTTCCGGTTTCTGGGGAAACCGGAAGTTCGGCATTTGGCAGCGCACCAAGGTGGCGTTCCGCGCCAAAGTGGTGTGCTGCATGCAGAGCCTGGGGGAGGTCCTAGATTGCCCTATTTAAGGGCGGTCCGAGCAGGACCTCCTCCTTGCCCTGCTTGGTTCCTGAAGCGAACCCCGCCCATCCTCCGCTATCAACAGTGTGTCCTAATGAGGTTGCTTCTGGGCCGAATAGGAATTTTTTGTGGCTTCCCCTTTAGAGGCGGCCATCTTTTTGCCTATTCCACACTGACGGTAAGGATGGAATGGTTAGGGGGTGCAGCGCTATATAGATATTTCATTAGGCTTCCCTCTGGTCACTGGGGTTGGCAGGTTAGGGGCGGAAATGGGCAGTAGGAGTGACTGCACATGCTCCTTTGGGCATCTTTTAAAAGGATGATGGACCGCCTCTCTCCATGAACTATAGGTTGTTACAACTTCGGGGATTGGAGAGAGGATGCCCATGGGACTCACTGGATCCAATTTCCCTAGGGGATTGGAGGGTGAGCTCCTCCCACACGCTGAAGGGCGTGGCTCAGATCCAGGTGAAGGTGGCTACCTTCACCTGGTTCAGCATGGAGTTATGCCCAATGTTGCCCAGGAAGGTTCTGGCAGGAATTTCCGCCCTGTTAGTTTTTGGTCTCTGCAAGTCCTTTGTTTATAGTTGAATTTGAATATTTAAATTTACGTTTTTAAAGTTACGTTATTTAAATTTATGCTAATTTAATAAAGTGACCCTATATTTAATCCATACACTGTCTCAGCGTCTTTACTCCGCTTCCGGGGTCTTTCTTATTTAGGATAGTGATCTATGAATAGTTAAGTACAACATGAGCAGCGCCTAGTTACTTAAATTCCACCATGCACTAGGGAGACATATGGGCTTTATAATTAAAACAGAAGCATTGTCAGTAGTTAAGTTCAATTAAAAACCACAGCAAATATAATTTTAATAGCTTATACTAAATGGCAACAATGAATGCATATCTATAAAGGATATCCTTTCATACATTATTTAAATAATGATTCCCTCTAAAAAGTAGGGAAAACTTCTAAGGTTACTGGGTACTTTGATCCTTAAAATGAGTTGGGATTTAGAAGCATCTAGGTAAGTATATGGAAACAGAAAAAAGAAGGAAAAATAAACAGAGAATTTATGGGGCAAGTCAATGTTGAGTGATGTGGTAGCCTGTCAGGGTTCCGAGTAATGCATTCTCAGGGACTGCCTTCTGCCGCACGAATCCCAGCGGCCAGTTAGGTCCCACAGAGTGGGTCTTCTCTGGGTCCCGTCAACTAAACAATGCCACTTGGCGGGACCCAGGAGAAGAACCTTCTCTGTGGCGGCCCCGGCCCTCTGGAACCAACTCCCCCCAGAGATTAGAATTGCCCCCACCCTCCTTGCCTTTCATAAGCTACTTAAAACCCACCTCTGCTGCCAGGCATGGGGGAATTAAGACTTTTTTCTCCCCCTAGGCCGTTACAACTGTATACATGGTATGTTTGTATGTATGTTTGGTTTTTATATATATGTATGTATGTTTGGTTTTTATATATATAATTTGCTTTTAGTATTGGATTTTATTGTATATTGTTCATGATTGTTGTTAGCCGCCCCGAGTTTTCGGAGAGGGGCGGCATATAAATCCAATAAAACTTGAAACTTGAACTTGAAAGTTGAATTCTCCAAAAGCAGAAAACGGGGGCAGGTAGATTACTCGAAGATCATGGTTATTAGATACATCATATCAGCACAGCTAGAGAAAACCAATTTTAGAAGTTCGTATTGTTTTTCCTCTAATTAAAAGAGCAAATATTTCCCTCCCCAGATATCAGTGATCACATTGTCCAAGGAAAGTATCTGGGAAGCTTCTTGGTCACCCCTCTCCTCCCTATCTTGTCACCTTTTGGGATGACCTTGGTTCCCACAAGAAAACTTTTTATTTTGTTTTTTTTTAAATGTCTTTATTAGGTATTTACATTAAAAAACTATAAAAACAATGACAAGAGACAACTTACAAAGGATATAAAAACATATACACATATAAGAGATAAATAACTTCCATATTTACAAGTGGAAACATTTGAAAATTTACACAAACGTCAACCATTCTATTGACCCTTATTTGTTAAAGCCTACTTGTATCAGTCTGAAATTACTTTGTACTTTAATATAATTTACATTTGATATTCCATTTCTAAATCATGTTATTTTTTATAACTATGAATTAGTAAAGATATTTGACAACAATTTATCTATGTACTTTGTTCTCTGGTTAAAAGATTTATAAGATTATAGATAGATAGATAGATAGATAGATAGATAGATAGATAGATAGATAGATAGATAGATAGATAGATAGATGTATGCATGCATGTATCTATTTATTATTATTATTATTATTATTATTATTATTATTATTATTATTATTATTAGACATGCATTAGAAGACATGTATGTATGTGTGTATGTATGTATATGTGTCACATGTTTTTGCTGAATTTGAAAATTAAGGGAGACTATGATAGATCTATTCAGGCCTTGTCTTGGCCTTATCAGCTAGCCATACCCTCTCTGGGACTTGAACTTGCAGCTTTTGCCTTGTAAGGCAGAGAATTAACCTCTAGGCTACAGTAGATATATACAGTAGATATATACAGTAGATATATACAGTAGATATATACAGTAGTATATATATATAAAATAGGGCAAATAAATGATGGTTTGATCCAATCCCTTCAGCTCTGTACCAGGGAAGGGTTACATGTTTTTTGTGTCGAATCACCCTGGTATATTGAAAGAGCATCACAGTTTCCTTTTAAATATTTTTTTTTATTCATCCAATTGTACCACCTGTTCCAAGTCTGATATATATATATATATATTAATTTTAACTGGTAGTCAGCCTATCTATTTCTCCCCTTCCTTTCCCCCATTCAAAGTTTGTGGCAACTATGAGGCAGGAAAAGATGGCATCAGCAGGTTCACTTCAGAGTTGACAGAAATGGAGCTTTCATGTCACCGTCAGGAGATCACAATCAAAATCCTAGTTAGTGGCAGATATTTTTCTCTCTCTAGGCACAAAGAGAAAAATATCTGCTGTGAAATCTGCATAGGCATCAGGAAGAACATCAGGAAATGTTCACCTCCCTCCATTCAACCAACCCGACTCCACTCTGATGCAAGGGATTAAATCTTATATATATATATAGATTTATATATATATATATATATATATATATATATATATATATATATATATATATATAAATATAAATAAATCTTATATATATATATAAAATAGGGCAAATAAATGATGGTTTGATTTTTGCTATATTATATATAAATTCTGGGATTATTAACTTTGTGGGAACTATTTTATAAATTTGTATACCACTATGAACAGCACAATCGATAAATAAATTCATCCTCAATGCAGTGTAATGTAAGGCAAATGTAAAAACCTCTGTAATTCTACACAATGGAAATCTACTATGAAAACATTTCAGTTCTTTAGAAAAAATCTGAACAGTTAGCGTGGGTGATGTTGAAACTTCTTTAATGCTGAAGCTGGCATTTCAGCAGGGAGCATAAGGCATTATTTTCATTCTATAAATAAAGTTGCTACACATTTTGCAAACACAGAAGGACAATATAACCATTATAATCCTGTTTTCTAAAATAAAAGTGTCAGCAATGTGATCCTGAGGAATTATTTCAATGTGCTAAACCTACTTAAAAGAAAACTTCCTTTCTTTTAAGCACAAGCATCCATGAAAAGCTATAGACCTAATTCCCAGGATATTTATCTGAAAAGACATCTGGGTTATTTCTTTGGAGATAGGGAGGGGGGAAATACAGTGGCACCTCTACCTAAGAATGCCTCTACTTAAGAACATTTCTAGATAAGAACCAGGTGTTCAAGATTTGTTTGCCTCTTCTTAAGAACCATTTTCTACTTACGGTAAGAACCCGAGCCCGGAAAAATTTCCCAGGAAATTTGAGAGCAGCACAAAGGCCCGGCCAGTTTCCTGCCATTCCCCCTGGGTTTCTCTCTATGGCGCAGTGTATAGGAGGCAGCCTCGCACCAGGTGTATGGGAGGCGCGTGCTTCTCCTTGCCGCCTCAGAGTCCTTGTTTTTTTAAGCCTTAAAGTTTTTGATTTTTTTTTTATTCCCTTCACCTCACCTTCTTCCTTCGGAAGCGACTGTCCTCCTCCTCATCTTCTTCCTCCTCCTCCTCCCACCCAAATTCCGAGATTTTATTTCTTTTATTTTTTATTACGCATTATTTGCTTTTAAATTGATTCATATGGGAAAAAATTGCTTCTGCTTACAAACTTTTCTACTTAAGAACTTAATCATGGAACAAATTAAGTTCTTAAGTAGAAGTACCACTGTATTATAGCCAACCATACATGCTTTAACCATATGTCCTATTGAATATCAGCACTCAGTAAATAATTATGTGTTTGGTTATTTTTTTCTTTAATTATTATTAATGAAAAGGTTAGAAAAGTTCTTTGGAGCAATATTTTTCATAATTTAGTCCCCTATCAATTTAGCCTGGTTTTAGTTAAGTATAATCTAAGTAAAACCTAATTTTAAAATCTAAAATCTGTATCTAATCTGTATATGAAAGCATCAGGATAGCACCTGCATGATTGCTCAAAAGTTCATATTCATCCAGACATCCCCCCCCCCCTCAAAGGGGCAATAGTTGACTCATAACCAGGAAGTAGAGATTGCTGTTGTTCCAAATTATGCATACTTTATTGTCTTCTGTGCTTACAGGACTACTTTTGAACTATTGATAAGATTCAGTACTATATTCAGTACAGTACTATTTCTGATACTATTGTTTTTTTCATGTTAAGAAAAGAAAACAGCTGTCCACAGAGGGTGCATTTCCAAAAAATTAGCAAGGGTTTGCTAGTGGATGTGACCATGGTGGGCATGTCCTAATTGTCCTTATGCACCATGGCATGGAGGGTGTTTTTGTCCTTTCTGTGCTATGGAGGTTTTTCTCTAGCCTCCGGGAGGGTGAAAATGGGCTCCCCAGGCTCTGGAGGTCCTTCCTGAACTTCCAGTAGGTCTATTTTACCCCCTTCCTGAACCTCTGTGTTCTCCAATGCACTACTGCGGAGAGTTCAACATGGGAGTGGGATTTGGGGTTCTCTGAATTGAACAGAATCTTACCTGTAACAATATTGGGTTGCTACCAGTTCAGATAAGAATGGTGCGCCAGTAGCAAAAGTTGCGCTGTGCACACAGTTTCTGTTCTCCTGCATATGTGCGTGCACGTCCCAGTGTGTTTTGCCTTCTGTGCATGCGCAGGAAGCAAAATCTCTCATGCGAGATTTTGGCAATTTTTTCAATCTGTGTTTGCATGGAAAGGGGGAAAAATCACCAAAACCTTACGCATGCTCATGTCCCAGAAGCAAAAACATGCTGGGATGCATATACACACAGGAGAATAGAAGCAGTGTGTGCAGTGAACCGGTTGCATTGAGAATGGGAATCCGCCCCGACCTAGAGGTTGTCCCAAACCCCTGCAAATGCCCAGCAGCCCATCCCATTGTCCACACATATCATTTCCATTCATAACAATAAAAACAAGAATGGTATGCTGAAAATTTTACTTGGGTCAGAGTTTTAATAAAAACATTCCAAAGTTTTTTAAAAAAGGTTCCTCTTCGTAGGTTATTTATAACAAAATATTATGAGTGGTGAGAAGTATTTAATTTGAATGGTTTTAATTAATATTTACAAATAGTGGAATTTTGTTAATTAAATATTCTCAAAACATTTCCCATTTCTGCTCTGGAGAAAATATGCTCTCCAGAGTATATTTTTCTCTAAGTTTTAATGCACAAAACTCCCATTAACGTTAGAAAGATTTTTCCATGCAGAACAAGAATGGAATATGAAATGAAAAAGCTTGCTGGAAATATTTTTATGAGCAATTTATGAGTTTTATTACTTCATAATTGAAGGAAGTATGATTTCAACATAAATAACAAAATAACAGAGTTGGAAAGAACCTTGGAGGTCCTTCTGCCCAACCTCTTAATCAAGTAGGAGACCCAATACCATTCTAGATAGGTGGATGTCCAGTCTCTTCTTAAAAGCCTCCAGTGATTGAGTACTCACAACTTCTGAAGGCAAACTGTTCCACTGGCTAATTGTTCTCACTGTTAGGAAGTTTCTCCTTGGTTTTAGGTTGCTTTCTCTTCTTGATTAGTTTCCATCTATCATTTCTTTCCTGCCTTATCTTGCCATTCTTGACTTTAGTTTAAAATGAGGGGATCCTGTTCTAATCCAGATTAAAACATGATTATGGGCAATCTTCTCATAGTTCCCATCAACCATCTCCTCCCACTAATGAATGTATGACTGTAACTTTTTTGCTTGTATCCTTACAATTTATATTGACTGGTTCCTAATATGATTTCATTGCTTATTTGTGTTCTGCCATTGTGTCTCAACCGCCTGTAATTACAGGGTAATTAGTCCAGGAAGACACACACCACACGATAAAAGGAAAACCCAAAAGTCTTTATCAACAGAAAAACAGAAACAGCTCCCTTTTTAAATGTCAAAGGGATTTTCTGGTACACACAAGGCACAGGTTAAATGCAATCCAAATTCTCACCCAACAACTGGGAAATTGAGTCCAATTCTAAAGTCCAGAAAGTCCACACACAATATTGAATAGCAAAAACCACGATCTTGACAAAACTATGAATCAGATAAACTACCATGAGGCTAAAACAGCAGGCTGCTCTTTTATCTGTAGCACTAATTACAGCAGCCCCACCCAACCACAGGTGGCCTCATTTATCTCCTGAAATAATCCTTCAGTTGTTGTCTCCTATGCATCACTCTACGCATGCGTGGATGTGTCATAAATTCTTGTTCAGAATCCAGGGATGATAAAGATGATTGATCTCCTCCTGGGCTGTCTGCCAAACTCCCCTCTTCCAAGTCACCCCCACCTTCTTCTTCTTCCGAGGAAACTTCACTACCTGACTCTGTCGGCAATAAAACAGGCCTATGACATGTTGATGTTTCCCCTGCATCCACCTCCACATTCCTTGGGGCAGGAGCTGGGCCAGAGCCAACCACAACAATTTGTAATCGGACTATCATTAAGTGTTGAGCCTTATGATTCTTGACAAACTTATATTTTCTTTTATGTACACTGAGAGCATGCACCAAGACAAATTCCTTGTGTGTCCAATCACACACATATATTTTAAGAGAATTAAAGAGAACCAGTCTTCAGATTTAATTGATCAATTTTTAAATCAACCTCTTGCAAAAAAGTAGATTGAAAGACAAAACAAAAACAACAACAACACAGCCAAAACTGGAGAAAACTAGGAAACATTGAACTCACCTCACTGAAAAATAATCACATAGTACTATAACTGAAATTCATTTTTATATAGTATTTCTTAAATAAATATTGTATTTTCTAAGAAAACTGCTTCAAACATTATCTTGAGATTGGCTCTTAATCTGAAATCAGTCCTTCAATTGATGGTAGAACTTTTAATATATTTTCTAAAATTCCAATAAATTCCGAGGGAGAACTTTAGGTTTCTTGCTTCTTTTTTTAAAAAAGTGTGAAAGAGGAAAATGAAAAATCACATCAAAGTTAAAAATCTTAGTAAACTAATCTTAAAAGGACATTTCATCCAATGGGAATATCATTTGAAAATAAGCACAAATTCTGTTGAAATAAATATAACATTTTTTTAAGGAGCATACTGACAAAATATTAACAGCCATAAATATTTATGATTCCTGAAAAAGAACATAGCCCTAGTCCGTAGTCTCCCTCAGTCACATGAGTTTTAAAATGAAATATACTTTATATTTGGTCATCACAATATGAAACAGATGTTGAGACTTTTGAAAGAGTGCAGAAAAGAGCAACAAAATGATTAGGGGGTTGCAGGTTAAAACCTATGAAAAACAGTTGCTGAAATTGAGTATGTCTAGTTTAATGAAAAGAAGGATTGGGGGTGACATGGTAAGAATTCCAATATTTGAGGGTCAGTGCGGATGCCGCAAAGTCCCTGTGGGGAACAGGGTCTTCAGAGGGACTTAGGGCAACCCAGACGTGTGGGGTCACTCATGAATTCGAATCCTAGAAAGAAAACGTGGACACATTTCTCTCTGGGTGAAATGACACAGTTTTGGGCCGTGCACTTCCTTTTATTGGGGGGAATATGCAAATCGGGTAAGGTTATACGTATATGTCAAGTGGTATACAAACATCCAATAACATAACTCTAAGATATGACACAACTTCCAAGTCCTTCCTATCTACATATGGCACGTAACTAGTTTCTACTGAACAAATGTCTCTTATGGCTAATTTCCTGGGACCTTTGTTGTGAATATGGTTATCTCCTGTTTACCACAAAGCAAGGTCTTTTATTGCTGCTTTCGTCCGGTGTGCCCCAGGAAATGTAAATATGCATCCTTTTATCACAGTTCTCATCCTGCTGGCACATTCTTGTTATTCAGGGGGGGCTGCCATGAACTGCTTTATGGCCAGTCACTTCCTCAAGCAAAGTTCACCAGAAATGCAGACTTGTCCTTATGTGGTTTTTTCGTTCAGTCCTGTTCTGGCTAATGGAATAAAAGTGTATAAGACAGTTATGTTAGAAGTCCAGATATTAAATCCTATCCTAACATGATATGGTAGCCACAGGTCAGCCACAAAGAAGAGGGATGAAACCTTTCTTTCCAAAGTACCAGAAGGTAAGAGAAGAAATAATGTATGGAAGCTAATCAAGGAGAGAAGCAACCTTGAACTAAGGAGAAACTTCTTAACAATGAGAACAATTAACTAGTGGAATAGCTCGCCTTCAGAAATTGTGGGTGCTTCATCACTGCAGTTTTTTAAGAAGAGATTGGATAGCTGGATTGAGACAAGGTTGGAGAAAAAGAACTAGAAAAACTCCAGGATCCCTTCCAACTCTATTATTCCGTTAGGTTATTAGACAACAACAGCATCTTTACTATTGAAAAGGAAAATAATGTTTCTTGATGACATAAAAATGTTGGATGACACTTAGAGAATCTGTGCATTGACAAAATTTCCATCTGTCAAATGCAAAAGGTCATATTGCTTGGGTCTACACACATACAGTACTTTGCCAATACGTTGCAACATCTTCATTTTTTTGGATGTGCATAAAGGCCCCCACTAGCTAGAACAGGCAACTGTGATTTCATAGTGCTGTGTATATAATAATAATTCAGCAGCTAAAATGAAAACACTTAGGAGTTTATTTGCATTACACACAATTAGGACTGCCCTGTGGATTTTCCTAAAGGACAGCTTTTCCGCAGCATTTATTAAAAGCTAAATATTTATTTACTGGAAGGAACAAAAATTATTCTTTCAAAGGTTAGTCATGCTTTAACTGCTCATGGTGTCTAATGAAGTAAAAGGATGGATTGATGAGTTTGGGTGGGATAAATAACTACAATTGCTAGATGCAATTACAATTTACAGTACATTCAAAGTCTCTTGGCAAAATAGCTTTAATTAATGAATTGGGTCTAATTATTTGTGCTTGTGGGCTAGAATTGCATCTCAGGTGAAAAATAACTGGTTGAAAGTATAAATCTGGTTAAGGTTCTTCATTGTAATTAGTTGTGGGAATTCATATTTTAAGAACAAATGCAGTTGCTTAAGCAAGGTAATTTTTTGTAAACTTGGGTCAGTTTAACACTAATTCAGGTCCATGTTCTCCTTTATTATGTTATCAATGGGCATGTGTAAATTAATAGAATATGGGGAAAATCCATTTTTGAACTGCACTCAGAAATCTGCAAAAGAAAACATGCTTTCTTCAGAATAAAGACTCCTGAGAAGCTATTAAGTACATTCATTTCAAGATTTTCTTTTAAATGAATTTAAGTTTTAGGTGTTAAAGGGGAAAAAATAGCTAGGTAGGACTACCTCCTTTTTTTAGGATTTAGGAGTTGTGTTAATCATTGTGTTAATCATTGTGGATTTATATCTATACTCTACACTGTTTCCCATCAAAGTTAATATCTCTAACATTTCGGCTGGCCTCAACTAACTTGATCTTTGACTAAATAGCATGAATTCCATTTTTAAATAGAAGTATAAATTTTAATATGGTAGCTTGTCTTATTCATATGTTAATCCATCCTTCGCATTTTTGGGACAGCCTTATTATAACCATATGCTATAGAATTGACTATTCCTGGTTCTCGGGATGATGATTTTTAAACTGTTTTTCAGAGCTAAAAATGCATCATTCACAATGGCAAGACTTGTTAATAAGATTAAATATTCAAATACTATGCAATATATTGTTCTTGTTGAACATGAAAATCTAATGTCATATCTAGAATAATTTTCCTCTCTTCCAAGTTTTAAAACAGAGAGGTTAATTTAAAATAGTAATCAATTAAAAGATGAGTTTATGGGATGTACTTTAAATCAATATGACTATGAGCTAGATTCCAGGCTTTGCTCAACAGAGAGCATTGGGAAAGAAAATTGGGAAAATTCTAATAATTCAAGAGGCTCTAATGAATTATTTTTATTGGAGAAAAATGAGAGAGCTGTAATAGGAATAGTATAGGGTCTCCTTCTTGAGCCAGAGATTGGGCTAGAATCTCTATGTAACTTTCTGTGTAATTTTCAGAATATTCCAATGACAGTTGTGTTTCTAGAGGGTAAATCCAAAAATGTATCTGAAATTTTTTTCCAGGCGTAATTCCATGTAAGAATGTGTACTTTTTAGAAAAGGTGGACATACAGTATGTTAAAGTTTTATGCAAAATATACTGAATACAACATGCACTGAAAATAAGAGAAATGTCAGTTTATAATTTTAGAAAATTACTGATAATGAAATGCATAATTATAAAAAATAAATTGATTTTTAATGAAAAAAATATAAATCAATTTGGATCTTTAATAAAACACAAACTGCAGCACTATGTGGAATGCCAGCTAATGGAAACACAACAGAAAGGAATAGTATGTAACACCTTGATAAAGTAATATCTGGAGAAAGAAATAATTGGTTAGGTATTGGCTGGTACATAAGAGCACTTTAAACACCAACTATGAGCTCTAGTTATAATTCTTTTCTTTTCCTTCCCTTTTCTCTTTTTCTTTCATAGAATTACAGAGCAGTTCTTGTGGAAATCCTGGAACACCATCCAAAGGTATTTTATCTGGAACGCGATTTGATGTTGGTGACAAAATCCGATATAACTGTGTGACGGGCTACATATTGGATGGTCATCCCCAACTTACCTGTATATCCAGTTCAGTAAATACAGCATCCTGGGACTTTCCAGTTCCTATCTGTAGAGGTAAGTTGAACATCCAATAAAAACTAATATAAAACCAGCATTCACTGATTTAATACTGATATTAATTATTTAAGTTTATTTTGTGAAACTTTTGTTAGAACTTTTATTGTTCTAATAAAAGTTGTTCTTTCTTCCTAAGAGGCAATTTTTTAATTTTTAAGGAATTGTTTTTCCATTTTGGAAGGGAATACTATCTTTAAATATGAGCCAGCGGTGTGCAGCAGCTGCCAAAAAAGCCAACAAGTTCTAGGCTGCATAAACAGAGGGATAGAATCAAGATCACATGAAGTGTTAATACCACTTTTTAATGCCTTGGTAAGACCACACTTGGAATACTGCATTTCGTTTTAGTCACCATGATATAAAAAAGATGTTGAGACAATGGAAAGAGGGCAGAGAACAGCAACAAAGATTATTAGGGGACTGGAGGCTAAAACATATGCAGAATCGCTGCCGGAACTGGGCATGTCTAGTGTAATGAAAATAAGAACTAGGGGAGACATGATAGCAGTGTTCCAATATCTCAGGGGCTTCCATAAAGAAGAGGGAGTCAGGCTATTCAACAAAGCACCTGAGGGTAGGACAAGAGGCAATAGGTGGAAACCAATCAAGGAGAAAAGAAACTTAGAACTAAGGAGGAATTTCCTGACAGTTAGAACAATTAATCTGTGGAACAACTTGTCTCCAGAAGTTGTGAATGCTCCAACACTGGAAGTTTTTAAGAAGATGTTGGATAACCATTTGTATGAAGTTGTATAGGATTTCCTACCTGAGCAGGAGGTTGGATTAGAATATCTCTAAAGTCCCTTCCCACTCTATTATGCCATTGTAGATACTTGATGAATCAAATTATCACAGATAATCCCCACTCGGTTAAAGACCTTGGTATACAGTAGTACCTCAAGATACGAACTTAATTGGTTCCAAGGGGAGGTTCGTAAGATGAAATGTTCGTAACACGAAACATTGTTTCCCATAGGAAACAATGTAAAGTCAGTTAATCCGTGCAACAACAAAAAAAACCCCGCAAAAAAACGCTGCCGCCCGGCTGTCACCTTTTAAAACAGCCAGGGGGGGGGGGCTTCCCAGCAGCCTCCCGAACCCGGGGTTCGGGAGGTTGCTGGGAAGCCCCGCAGCCCGGCTGTCACCTTTTAAAACAGCCGGGCATGGCGCTGACGGCGGCGGTGCTGCTGCTCCGGTCGCCCGATTGTCTCCTGCCTCCTGCGCCCTTCGCTTTGGAAATGGACCCCGGCGGGACTCGGGAGGAAAAGTGGGAAGGGGCGCCAGGGAGGCGACATTTCTCCGTGGGGATGCTGGTCCCAAGCGGGTTGCGGTTTTCCCCGCACACCGATGAAGGTTGGGGAGAGCGGGAACCCCGCAGGCGAAAGGAGCTTGGGCATTGGAGCGTGGCGCCAGGCATTGTTCTCCAGACCCCGCCCGCTCAGCCCCGCGGCGGCCCTTTCCCTCTCCAGGCTGCGGGAGAAGAAGAAGGGGACGTCCCTTCCCTGGCATTGTTTAAAAAGTGAAATGGGTTGGGGAGGGGAAGAGAAAACCTCGTGCCGGTAAGTGGAAAATGAAGGGGGAGGGTCGCGGGAAAATCGCCGGCGGGAGCCTCAGTTTCCCGAAGAGAGCGGGAGAGGAGGAGTGAGGAGTGGGAAGGGTCGCGGGAAGTCTGGAAGCGCAAAGCGGCTTCACTCCGGGCGGGGAGCGCCGCCTTCTTTCTTTCCTCCACCAACTAACTTTTCATAATCTGTTTTAATTTTCTTCACTCCCCCCCCCCCAACATTCCCCGCCAAGCCCCACCTTGCCTCGCTTGACTGGTCGGAGGACAGGACATTCACCGCCTCCCATGCCTCCTTCGGCTTTGCGATTGGGCAGAGCGGTGGGAGGCGCATCCATAGGCTTGGCCGGGTCGCCGCAGCACCCTCCCTTCACCAACCCTCTGGCGGTCACCGGTGGGCTTAGGGTGCCTCGGCACCAACTTAGCCCTTCCCCGTCAGCCAACATGAGCCGTAAGGAAGGGACCATCGTGGCTGGGCGGGAAGCGCCGCCTTCTTTCTCTTTTTCCCTCCCCTCCCAGCCCAGCCCCCCGGCCAAGCCTATGGACGCGCCTCCCGCCGCTCTGCCCAATCGCAAAGCCGAAGAAAGCACGGGAGGCGGTGAATGTCATGTCCTCCGACCAGTCAAGCGAAGCAAGGCGGGGAATGTTGGGGGGGGAGTGAAGAAAATTAAAACAGATTATGAAAAGCTCGGTGGTGGATGGCACTCCTTCCAGGAAAACCCCCAGCCCAGCCCCCACAGAGGCGTTTTCCTGGAAGGAGTGCCATCCACCAACTAACTTTTCATAATCTGTTTTAATTTTCTTCACTCCCCCCCCCAACATTCCCCGCCAAGCCCCGCCTTGCCTCGCTTGACTGGTCGGAGGACAGGACATTCACCGCCTCCCGTGCCTCCTTCGGCTTTGCGATTGGGCAGAGCGGTGGGAGGCGCGTCCATAGGCTTGGCCGGGTCACCGCAGCACCCTCCCTTCGCCAACCCTCTGGCGGTCACCGGTGGGCTTAGGGTGCCTCGGCACCAACTTCGCTGCCCCTTCCCCGTAAGCCAACATGAGCCGTAAGACAGAGGGACGGGGTTAAGCCTCCTTCGGCGATGCGGAGCTGCTTGCTGTCAACTTTGCACCAGACCTCCTGCCTTCCCCCCCCCCAGCCAAAACCCCAAATGTCTCCACTGTAGCAGCTGCTACAATAGGCTTCCACGCCTTTCGCCCGTGCCTGGCGGGAGGTGAAGAGTGCTTTGCCCAGTGCAAAGTTGACAGCAAGCAGCTCCACAGTCGCCAAAGGAGGCTTAACCCCACCCCTCTGTCTCACCCCTCGCCCGTATCCGGCATAAGTTCCTCCTGCCTATCCCCGCTCTCCTGCCGGCCACGGGAGAGGGGTGGGGTTAAGCCTCTTTTGGCGACTGCGGAGCTGCTTGCTGTCAACTTTGCACTGGGCAAAGCACTCTTCACCTCCCGCCAGGCACGGGCGAAAGGCGTGGAAGCCTATTGTAGCAGCTGCTACAACGGAGACATTTCGGTTCTGGCTGGGCAAAAGGCAGGAGATCCGGCGCTTCACTTGCCCTCCCAGCAAAAGGTAAAGCCGCGCAGCTCCGCATCGCCGAAGGAGGCTTAACCCCACCCCTCTGTCTCACATATCGCCCGTATCCGGCATAACTTCCTCCTGCCTATCCCCGCTCTTCTGCCGGCCACGGGCGAGGGGTGGGGTTAAGCCTCCTTCGGCAATGCGGAGCTGCGCGGCTTTGCCTTTTGCTGGGAGGGCAAATGAAGGGCCGGACCTCCTGCCTCCCCCCCCCCAGCCAAAACCCCAAATGTCTCCGTTGTAGCAGCTGCTACAATAGGCTTCCACGCCTTTCGCCCGTGCCTGGCGGGAGGTGAAGAGTGCTTTGCCCAGTGCAAAGTTGACAGCAAGCAGCCGCCAAAGGAGGCTTAACCCCGCCCCTCTGTCTCACCCCTCGCCCGTATCCAGCATAAGTTCCTCCTGCCTATCCCCGCTCTCCTGCCGGCCACGGGAGAGGGGTGGGGTTAAGCCTCCTTTGGCGACTGCGGAGCTGCTTGCTGTCAACTTTGCACTGGGCAAAGCACTCTTCACCTCCCGCCAGGCACGGGCGAAAGGCGTGGAAGGCTATTGTAGCAGCTGCTACAACGGAGACATTTGGGGTTTTGGCTGGGCAAAAGGCAGGAGATCCGGCGCTTCACTTGCCCTCCCAGCAAAAGGCAAAGCCGCGCAGCTCCGCAGTCGCCAAAGGAGGCTTAACCCCACCCCTCGCCCGTGGCCGGCAGAAGAGCGGGGATAGGCAGGAGGAAGTTATGCTGGCCACGGGCGAGGGGTGAGACAGAGGGGCGGGGTTAAGCCTCCTTTGGCGACTGCGGAGCTGCTTGCTGTCAACTTTGCACTGGGCAAAGCACTCTTCACCTCCCGCCAGGCACGGGCGAAGGGCGTGGAAGCCTATTGTAGCTCGCCCATGGCCGGCAGAAGATCGCTCTTGCCTGGCTTCCCCGCGAGGCATCAGGTCAGCATTCTGGGCGGGCGGGCGGCGGATGAGGAGGGGGAAAGCCTCCTGCAGCAGCTGCCACAGCCGCTGGCTTCCCCGCCGCCCGCCCGCACAGAATGCTGACCTGATGCCTCGCGGGGAAGCCGGGCAAGAGCGATCTTCTGCCGGCCATGGGCGAGCGGCGGGGAGTTGGGGCTGCTGGCAAGCGCCCCAGCCCGGCTGTGACCTTTTAAAACAGCCGGGCGGCTTCCCAGGAGCCTCTCGAAGCCAAACGCCAAACCCGAACTTCCGGGTTCGGCGTTGGGAGGCTCCTGGGAAGCTGCCCGGCTGTTTTAAAAGGTGACCGCCGGGCTGGGGGGCTTCCCAGCAACCTCCCGAACCCCGAACTTTTGCCGAACTTCCGGGTTCGGGGTTGGGGGGATGCTGGGAAGCCCCCCAGCCCGGCGGTCACCTTTTAAAACAGCCGGGCAGCTTCCCAGGAGCCTCCCAACGCCGAACCCGGAAGTTCGGGTTTGGGTTCGTAACTCGAAAAAAGTTCGTAAGAAGAGGCAATTTTTTTCTGAACCCCGGGTTCGTATCACGAGTTGTTCGTAAGACGAGGGGTTCGTATCTTGAGGTACCACTGTACTAATAACAAAAGATCTAAGTGCCAAAGCCCACTGCAACAATATAGCCAAGAAGGCTTCAAGAGTTGTAAACCTAATCCTACGTAGCTTCTGCTCTGGCAATCTCACACTGCTTACCAGAGCTTACAAAACTTTTGCCAGAACCATCCTCGAATACAGCTCATCTGTTTGGAACCCATATCACATCTCAGACATTAACACCCTTGAAAATGTCCAAAGATACTTCACCAGAAGAGCCCTTCACTCCTCCACTCGAAATAGAATACCCTATGAGACTAGACTTTCAATCCTGGGCCTAGAAAGTTTAGAACTAAGACGCCTTAAACAAGATCTAAGTATTGCCACAAGATCATATGCTGCAACGTCCTGCCTGTCGGCGACTACTTCAGCTTCAACCACAACAACACAAGAGCACACAACAGATTTAAACTTAATATTAACCGCTCCAAACTTGACTGTAAAAAATATGACTTCAGTAACCGAGTTGTCGAAGCGTGGAACTCATTACCGGACTCCATAGTGTCATCCCCAAACCCCCAACACTTTACCCTTAGATTATCTACGGTTGACCTATCCAGATTCCTAAGAGGTCAGTAAGGGGCGAGTACAAGTGCACTAGAGTGCCTTCCGTCCCCTGTCCTATTGCTCTCCTATATCTCCTATATACATTTCCTCTATTCCTATATCTCTTCTTCTATTCTTTCATTGATATATTCTATTCCTATATCTTCTTTCCTATTATTTCTTAGATATATTTTACTATGAGTATCTCCTCTATAACCTTCATCATGTATTTTACTATGTGTATATTGATATATACCCACTAAAACCCTCATTGTGTATTGGACTTTTATATCCTTTCTTTATATATAATAACTCATGTCTATCCTCTTCAATATGTATTGTGCATTGGACAAAATAAATAAATAAATAAATAAAATAAAAAAATAAGTTTGGAGAATTTGCTGTTTGTGTCAGCAATCACATAGAAAATCTGGTCAACAACAACAAAAAATAACTTGATTGCTTGATACTATTATTCTTAAGTGCCTCCTTCCCTATAGTAGAGCTCAAACTGTTTATGAGAAAACTTAGAACAACAGAAGATAAGTAGGGGGTTGGACAATGAATGGAGAACTTTTGCAATGAATCAGATTGAACACAGAATGGGCCCTTTGTCAGACCCATTTGAAGCCCCACTACACAGCAGTAAATGCAGCTAAGTTTATGCAGAATGAACCAATGATATTTTTCCATACTGTGTGGCATCTGTTCCATATGCAATGTTGTGGGAACAATTGTTAGCTTGCTGTGAACATTTTTTATCATGCTTTACAGACAAGGTCAATTGGATTCAATTATTTCTGGAGACCACTGTTGGTAGAGGTCATAGGGAGATGACCTTGGAAACGGCTTGATAGGTTCCTGGCTATTATTTTTAGCTTTTAGGTCTCAAAGACATAGATAATGACATCATCATCATTTATAGTCAATATAGATAGGATGCTGATATAGATAGATATGTTCAGCATCTTTTAGAATCACTGTGCTGTGTAACAACTGAGTAGCTAGTCTTAATTGTGGTTACTAAATGAGTACTACCTGTACAGACAGGAATGTTTACATGGAGATAGGGCAATTTTGATTTATTGTGTTATGAAGTGTCAATTACTGTGTGCATAGCCCATTACCAATTTTTAAATTAATTTCCCCCTCTGCTGACATATTAATTTGGACTGGGGCATTTTAAATGATGAAATCTGACAATAGACTCATCCCATCACTTCTACTTTTCAGTCAGGGTAAGAACTGTAGACTGCCACATATTGTGGATTGGTGAGAATGATTCACCAAAGGCTAATAAATAAGGTCATGGTTAAATATAATATACCCACTCGGTAAAGGTTATATTAATTAGGAGGTTGGATTATCAGGGATAATATCTGTTACATTTTTGAAAGGTTGTTCTATTTATAGGTAAAAGCCACAACTAGCTTATAACACTTGTTGCCTCTTTTAGAGATGTGGTTTAACTGTTGCATATTGAAAGGAACTATTTTTATTTCATTTTATTGCTTTGATACGAGAGGCAAAAAAAGAGAGAAATAACTTTTTAAAATGTGGAAAAAGGTGGGGGGAAATTTAAATTAAATGCAACCTTTGATCATAGGAAGTCCAAAGTTATTACAACAATTTACAGTTTTAAGCAATATAATAATAATAATAATAATAATAATAATAATAATAATAATAATAATAATAATAATTTATTAGATTTGTATGCCGCCCCTCTCCGAAGATGGTTGTTAAGGGAGTTGCGCCCAATTTTGTAGCTTATTTTTTTGCCATTGTTGTAAAATGAATCACTGTACTTGTTAAATGAATTTTGTGGTTGTTAAACAAATCTGTTCTCCCCCCCCCTTAACTTTGTCAGAAGTCAACTGGGAAGATTCAAATGGTGATCACACGATCTCCCAGATACAGCAATCGTTGTAAATACATGCTGATTGCCAGCACACAAATTTTGATCACATAACTGTGGGGAGGCTAAAACGATTGTGTGAGGACCTGTTCTAAGTTACTTTTCACAGTGTCATTGTAACTTTAAACGGTCACTAAACAAATGGTTGTAAGTCGAGGACTCCCCATCTATGCAGACAGTGATCAGCAGAAGTAGCCTGCAGTCCTGCACTCTAACCACTGTGCCACCACAAAGTCTTTTTCCAAAGAAATACATTTTTGCAATAATCCACACTCATGTTATTGTAATAAATCCCACTTTTTACGAGTATACTTTAAGAACACTACTTTTTTAGTGGAAGCAGAGAGAACAGTCTTTAGATCGCCTTCAGTTACAGCAGGGCTGTCAAATTCCCGGCCCATGGGCTGGATGCTTCCGGTGCTGGCTTTGCCTACACTTGGTTTAGCAAAGTGAAAAAAGTCCCTATACGTGACCCGTCATCCTGATATGAGTTTGACACCCCTGAGCTACAGCATCTAATTAAGGTAATCTTCAGCCCATCACTTGTTCTCAGCCCAACCCTTTATTTTTGTGAGTGAAAATAGAAGGGAGGAACATTGTGTTTGTGTGTGTGTTTGAGTAGGGAGAGATAGATAGATAGATAGATAGATAGATAGATAGATAGATAGATAGATAGATAGAGTGAGAGAGAGAGAGAGAGAGAGAAAGAAAGAAAGAGAGAGAGAGAGATGTCTCTCTGATATAGAAAGTTAAATAACCTAATGACTGCAGGTGTTTGAAAAAGAATCTTATTTAAGATTAGCAGAAACATTTTAATTAAAAAAAACTCTCTAAAATCACCAATTTGGCTAATCCAGTTCTATGTTCCAACTTTTTAAATGTAGTTTATATTTATTTTTTATAAAGCTCTTTATGAAGTTGGAATAATTAAAAGAGTTGATTTTTGCTTCTAAAAATCTCTGTTCAGCAAATTAAAATCATAGGAGTTGTGGAAGCCACCAATCAGTCAATTCCAATAAGAAAACTTGTTTTAATTGCCTTGATTGCCATTCACTGCATTAAAGCAATTTACGCTCTCTCTCTGTAACCCCTTAAAACTCTTAAAAATATCATTAACAAAATAACAAAACTCGTCTAGGGTATTAAGAACATTTTCAGCCCAACTTTTCCTGAAAAAAATATTGAGACAACATTTTTAAATAGGGATTATTCCAAAGACCTAATATCTCATGAGAATAAGAGTCAATTTCTCATTTCTTTCCCAAAAGCATCCAAATAGGCTTGGCTGCCTTGAATATGGGAAATAATATGAGGTTATGATTATAATTAGAACTCAGTGCTTGCCAAGAAATTCTTTGTTACTAAAGTAAATAAAGAGTTGAGCTTTTTAATAAAAAGTATTGCCCATATCAATATGTATCTTTACACTACTTAGCAATGGTAAGCTTGTTCACCCATACAATACATACACATGGACATACATATATGAGGGAAATTGGTTTTGTTTTTTGCTTTGAAAAAGTTTATTATTTAAATAAAAACACAAAGGTATACAGTATCATTACAAATACAGTGGTATCTCTATTTAAGAACTTAATTCATTCCGTGACCAAGTTCTTAAGTAGAAGCGTTCTTAAGAAGAAGCATTTTTTCCCATAGGAATCAATGTAAAAGCAAATAATGTGTGCAAACCCATTAGGAAAGAAATAAAAGCTCAGAATTTGGGTGGGAGGAGGAGGAGGAGGAAGAAGAGGAGGAGGACAGTCGCTGTTGGAGGAAGGAGGTGAGGTGAATAAAAAAAATCCAAAACTTTAAGGCTTATGGTATATGGGTTTTTTTAAATCTTTAAATGTTTTAATTAATTGGATTATTATGATTTGTTTCACTTGTTGTGAGCCGCCCCGAGTCTTCGGAGAGGGGCGGCATACAAATCCAAATAATAAATAAATAAATAAATAAATAAATAAATAAATAAATAAATAAATAAATGGAAAAAAAGAGGGACTCTGAGGTGGCGAGGAGGAGCACGTGCTTCCCTCCATTCGCTCTGGACTGCCAAAGCCTCCTTAAGGACCACCAAAAGGTTCCTCTGGCAGCCCAGAAAAGCCCGAGATGGCCGGGATTAAAGGGGGAATGACAGGAAACTGGCCAGGCCTTTGTGCTGCTCTCAAATTTCCTGTGAAATTTTTCTGGGCTTGGGTTCTTAAATTTATTTATTTATTTATTTATTCTTTGTCCAATATACAATACATATGGAATGAAATAGACATTAAGTAGTATATATAGGGATAGTAAGTAAAAAAGAAGAGGAGTGGATGAGAGGGAGAGAATATATAGGATATATGAGAAAAGGAAAAGTAATTGGACAGGGGACGTTAGGCACATCAGTGCACTTATGTACGCCCCTTACTGGCCTCCTAGGAACCTGGAGAGGTCAATTGTGAAGAGTCTAAGGGAGAAATGTTGGGGGTTGGGAGTAGACACTATAGAGTCCAGTAATGAGTTCCACGCACAATAGAAAATGGTTCTTAAGAAGAGGCAAAAAAAATCTTGAACACCCGATTCTTCTCTAGAAAAGGACTTAAGTAGAGGCGTTCTAAGGTAGAGGTACCACTGTATACATATGTATAATCATTTCAAAAGGGAAAAAACAGAAAAAAGAAAAATATAGTTAAAAACAAGAGAGATATCTTTATTCTCCCTTCACTTTCTTATTCTTACTAATATCTTACTGTATTTTGTGCAATTATCCATATCGTATTGTATATATATTTACGAGCTTACATTTTTGGCGTATTGTGATTTTATCATTTTACTACAAATTCTTAATTTTAAGTAATTTATGTTTTAGTTAATATAGTTCACCTTTATAAATTAGCTCATCCATAATTTTAATATTTTCTGTCTATCCATTCTTTATTCTCTATTAGATCTTCCGATCACTACCGGTATATATTTTTCATATATCACCCCTATGTGATATATTTAGTTTGTTTTATCCTATTTTATTTAGCCTGTTGTACAATTTGTCCCATATTTTAAAATAGTCCATATCTTCCTTTTATTTTATTCTCATTGTTAGTCTGTTCATTTCTGCCAGTTCTAGAATTTTGTTCAAGATCTGTAGGTTGGTGGGAACGATTTCTTTCTTCCAAGGTTGAACATGGCATATTCTTGCCGCTGTTATTAGATGGATGATCAGATATCTGTTGTCTTTGTGTATTTTGTAATCCATCATCCCTCGTAGGTATACCTCTGGTCTTAGTTCTAAATCAATTTGTGTAATATTTTTCAGCCACTTTTGAATTTTCTTCCAATAGTTCTTACCTACTGATTGATTTTGTATGTAGCCAAACAGGTCAATTTATATCATATTTGTACTGATAATCCTTTTGCAAAAGACACAGGTTTGTGTGGTGATGTCAGTGCCCAAGTGATAAAAAGCCCTGCAATGCCCAGATTTTTGATTGAGTGAAATTCTCTCAGTTAGTCTATCAAAATCAGATTACTTTCTATACCTTAAGTTCATGTTAGGACCAATGGAGTGCTTCTCTTGAAGCATAAAAGCAGCCACATCATTCATTTGTGAAGGTTGCATGACTACAGTGAAAGTTTTTCTTTCTGACTGTAGAGCTACTTCGGTTTTCTGACAGTCCCAACAGAAGTGTTGTCTGCCTTGGAAAAGTAGTTGTGGTGAGAGAAGTGCATAGTGACTGCCATCAGTTCTTCTCGTTAAGTGACCAGTCCATTTCCATCTCAGTTCTTTTACTCTCTTAATCAGGGGTTGGCTGCTAGCTGAAATGCCTAATTGGGCTCACCTCCACGGCTCTGGAGGTACCATGTGTTCAAGCAGAATTATGCTTCTGTGCCCGTGCAGATAGCAAAATCGTGCATGGGGATGCAGGTGTGACTGTGTTCCGGCGAGGCTCCACATGCGCGGAAGCAAAAAACCTCACTGGAACATGGGCACACCTGTGTCTCTGTGTGTGATTTTGCTACCTGAACCGGCGTAGAAGCATAATTCTGCTCGAAATCACGGTACCTCTATAGCTGCAGTGGCGAGCCCAATTAGGCATCCCGGCTAGCAGCCCACAACTGCTCTTAATGATATGCTTTCGTTTGTTCTCCAATCCACGTACAGGTTTTTTTTTACCTTATCTTATGATGTTGAGCATGTATCTTCTCCAATGCACTTGCAAGGAGAGTCCAAGATGGGTAATTCTACAGTCTGATTGGTCAGGACTGAGTTTAATTTAAATATTAGGCAGGCACTGCCCCCTTGGCCCTCCAGTCTAAAAACTCAGTCGCAGTAAAGGGACTTTGAGTTTGTTCTCTTCTTATGTTTTTTTGTTAATATTGCTGTTTATGAATAAATTTTGCCAAACACCTTACGCCGTCATGTGGCCGCTTTATCCACGATAATAGGAGGAGACAGTTACCGCCTCCTCACCAGACATCCTTGGATCAGGGACTTCCTGAAAGGGGCCACCAACATCAGGCCACCAACGATACATCGGTTCCCTTCCTGGGATTTGTCTTTGGTGTTACACGCTTTAACTGGTCCTCCATTCGAACCGTTTTGACATGTACCACTAAGAACATTGACTCTCAAGACTGCCTTCTTGGTGGCGATCACATCTGCCAGGAGGGTCTCTGAGATTGCAGCTTTCTCCACCAGGGAGGACCTGTACAGGTTTCACCCTGATAGAGTGGTCTTAAGACTGGATCCAGCCTTTCTTCCAAAAATCAACTCTACTTTTCATAGAGCACAGGAAATAGTGCTACCAGACTTCTGTGCCCATGGGACTCATCCTTCAGAGCTGAGGTGGCATAAGCTCGATGTGAGAAGAGCCCTGAAAATTTATATCCGCAGGACTCAGGAGTTCAGGGCATCAGAGGCTTTGTTTGTGTCCTTTGCAACTAGGTCCTTGGGCACCAAAGTCTCTTCTCAAACCATTAGCCGCTGGTTGCGTGAGTGCATTGCAGAGGCTTACAAGACTAAGGGATCCCCTGTACCACAGGGCATAACTGGACATTCTACACGCAGTACGGCCACTACAGCGGCTTGGAGAACTCAGGCTTCGTTAGAAGACATTTGTAGGGCAGCCACTTGGGCGGCTCCGTCCACATTTGTCAGACATTATCGGATTGACTCCTTTGCTTCCGCGGAAGCAGCTTTTGGGAGGAGGGTATTGCAGCGGGTGTGTTCCTTTCCAGAGCCCCCGGTCCAGACTTCTCCCTCCCTTTGATTATATCTTGGGTATATCCCATCTTGGACTCTCCTTGCAAGTGCATTGGAGAAGGACCGTTGAACTTACCTGAACGGTCTTCTCGGTGCACTGCAAGGAGAGTCCAAACCCGCCCAAATTTGGGACCGGGGCTACTGTTGGAAGGTTGTGTGCAGTGTTCTCTCTAAATTATTTTCGGGATGGGCGGAAAAGTATAGTGTCTGAGCGGCAGTCCCTTCGGGACTGGGCGACACAGAAATAATAATAAAATTTCCCTCTCGGCTTCTGGGCAGGTTTGGAAAACTCTAAGTTGATGATGATTTTTAAGTGAGCGATTGCTCACCTGCTCAGCTTAGAGGGAACTATGGTTGTGTGTGTTTTTTAACTTGACTCGTTACCTTGAATTGTTCAATAAATTGTGTTAGCTTTACTGCTCCTTCGTTTTATTTAGACTGGAGGGCTAAGGGGGCGGTGCCTGCCTAATATTTAAATTAAACTCAGTCCCGACCAATCAGACTGTAGAATTACCCATCTTGGACTCTCCTTGCAGTGCATCGAGAAGACCGTTCAGGTAAGTTCAACGGTCCTTTCCATGGCTTCTTTGCGCCCCTGGTAGCTTTTGTATCGACTGTTAGGTTAGTGTCCATATTTCCTCCTCCCAGCCAAGGCAGTTATAAAATGGCTGCAACTTGATAAAAAGCATCCATGAAATAGACCTAAAATAAGATGGATTGACAGCAGGTATCAGCAGGTATTGTGGGCCCAATTGGCAAAAGAATTCTCAGGACTGTATTGGTTGGAAACATATGGGAGAGGCCTTCATCCTGCAATAGATAGACAATGGCTAAGGTGATCATCACCATCATCACCATAATCATCACCACCATCACCGTATTTCAGTCAGGTGCTGTCTGCTTAGTGCTAACATTTGATCCCATGACTGCATTTAGTTTTTAGTCTTTGCTTTCAAGCTGAGTAGAAACCTGTCACAGCTCATTAAAATAGTTGCATTCCAGTTTGCAAATGAAGGACAATTGCATTCTTACTAGGATATTCTACTCTTAATTTTCTCATCCACGGAGATATTTCTTTGAAGTTTATATCTGACCTCTAGATCTTCAAGCTGGAATCACTGGCCAGGCAATTTATCCTGCCTAGTTTTAGACAACAACTGGAAATTCATCATACTTCTCATCGGCTCTTATATTTGGGCTTCAAATAACCGGAAGGATTTGTGATCTGTTGTGGTTATTTATAAGGTGACAATGATGCAAGAGGTTACCTAACTGAGTTTTATCAACCTTTGACTCAGGTTTTGATCAAGAATTTAATATAGTAGAAGGAGCATACCCCAACTTTTGATAAATACCAATGTTGTTACACTTTGGGTTATCTCTAAACCCAATTGTTACCAATCCAAAAGAAGATCAGCATTCAAATTCTTTTCTTTTTTACTTTCAAATTCTCTTTAAAAGTCCTACCCAAATTATTTTGTTTCCATGTTTTTATCAATGCCAGATGAGAAACATTTTTTAGGAGGCATATTTTCCTGGCAATGTATTATTTAATATCTGGGGATTAATTTATTTTTCATGGAACTATGTGCACACACACACAACACACAAAAACTATTTACTTGCTCTTTATGTGAGTGACATTTTAAAACTACAATAAAATGAGTGTTAAATCAGTCAACCAAGATAGCAGAAATAACTCTATTCTTCTTGCTTTTCTTATCCCAGAAATATTTATAATTGTCAGGCACAATCTTCACATGTGATGGTTCAGTTAAATTGTTTTATTGCTGAAAGGCATTTTCCCAAGTAATGGTCAGCACCTGCTTAGAGTCAATGACACTCAAGTGGGGTTGAACTTAGTTTGCTTGTGGCTATGTAGGGATTTACTTATTGTTTCTGGTCATTTCTTTCTGTCAATGTAAGAATAGTTTATCTCCAATTGTGACATTGATAGTCTCTCATCTGAAGATGTTATTGGCATACCCAAGATTGCTCAAGAGATTTGAGGCGCATTTAGAAAATTTTTGAAAAGTATGTAAATATTATAAGGGGAATTTCCAATTTGTGAAAAAAGCTCACCTAGATAATAGATACTGCTCTTAGATATTACTCAATTATTTTTAACTATATTTCCAGTAATATTTAAGAACTAGAACACTGAATGTGGAATGCAGTAATTATGACCTCTGCTTGTATATTAACTATTCATTTCCTATTGAAGCTTTCCCCCCCCACTTGATAAGACCTTTTATTCTTGTTTCAAATTATCTATTATCTGTCTGTCAGTCCATCCTCTGTCCTCTATCCTTTATCAACAGTCTCGACATATACATTATATCCTATAATCCTTTTTCTCTCTCCCAATCCATTGGTGATAGAATCTTTCATATTAGACAGCAATGGGCTATGAGCCGGAATGCTAAATTGCGCTCGCCGCCGTGGCTTGTAAGTTCTTGCGGGACCAGTGCGATTTTGCTGCTGCACCTGTGGAGGTAGCAAAATTGTGCCCATGTTTCAGCGAGGTTTTACCTACGGCTCTGTGCGCAGTTTTGCTACCTTCACAGGTACAGCAGCAAAATCACACTGGTCCTGCAAGAAATTACGAGCCGCGGTGGCGAGTGCAATTTATCGTTCTGGCTCATAGCCCACCGCTGATATTAGATTTGATAAGCATGGTTTTTTTTTTTAATCTTTAACGTCAATTTTTCTTTAAAGTATTCCAAATTATTATAGATTCCTTTGAGTTTAACAAGGTCAAAAGGGTGTAAATTACATTTGCAAGTTTGAATTTTAACATATTTCAGTCATTAGAATTGGATGATCATAAGAGATAGTTTGAAATTATCACAGCTATGAGGTCAGGCCTTTTTTTCCCCTTCTCATTTTTGAAATTGCTCTATTCTGAGCTTTCTGTTGATATAACTATACATATTAGTTCAAGTTCATTTTTTAAAATATTTTAATGTTTTTTAGTACTTGAATATTTCTGACCTCATGATTCTGATCCATTTTAGCAAATCCAACATTGTAATGCAAAATCCAACTATTTGATCATTTTCCCTAATTACGTTCAATTATATCCCTCTGTCCTTCTATTAGAAATAACAGCAGGATTATGTACATTAGTTGGCTGAGCACCAAGGGAAGCAAAGCATTTCTCTTAATTTCACAAGAAGAAGCCAGCATGAAGGTTAGCTGCCACCTCCCATTTTGGCCCACATCCATCTGGAGCTGACTTTCAAAATAAACTGGTCCATCAGAAATGTTTGTCCTTAGTTTTCCATATGTCAGTTTAGTTCCATTTAACTTTCCATCTTCTCATGCATTCTTTCTCAGGGCATAAACAGTATTGTCAAGGTAAATAACACCTGTCAAATCTTTCTTTTTGGAAAGTTTTTGCTCTGGAGTAAAAGTCATCTAGTGTTGGTCCATTGATTGAAGGTTTTGCTAATGAAACTGAAAGTGGAATCATTATATTTGTCTTTGGCTTCCCTCTCTAAATTTGTCTAGAGAGGAATCATTGAAATCTGATTTGGAAGAAGCACAGGGAGTTGTCAGGAGAATAAAATTTCCATTAAGCAAGGAAATTAAAGAAGGTGGATGGATTCAGTTACAGTAGTGATGAGTGCAACACTTGAAAAGTAAAGTTAGGAACAGGTTGTTATGGGTAAAATCTATTTTTGTAGTCATTAAGAGTCAACCTTCCACAAGAGTCTTGAGATTCATCTATGTTGCCAGGCCTGGGGAAATTAGATCTTCCCCCCCACACACCACCAATAAATGCAATGCATGGTGTGATTGGATTGTCTGATTGAGCAATATATAGGGTTTTTAGCTGTATTTTTTTAATATACAGTGATACCTCGTCTTACAAACACCTCGTCATACAAACTTTTCGAGATACAAACCCGGGGTTTAAGAGTTTTTTGCCTCTTCTTACAAACTATTTTCACCTTACAAACCCACTGCCGCCGCTGGGATGCCCCGCCTCTGGACTTCTGTTGCCAGCGAAGCACCCGTTTTTTGCGCTGCTGGGATTCCCCTGAGGCTCCCCTCCATGGGAAACCCCACCTCCAGACTTCTGTGTTTTTGTGATGCTGCAGGGGAATCCCAGCAGGGGAATCCAGAAGCGCAAAAATGGGTGCTTAACTGGCAACGGAAGTCCGGAGGTGGGATTTCCCAGCGAGGGGAGCCTCAGTGAAATTGCAGCAGCACAAAAACACAGAGGTCCAGAGGTGAGGTTTCAAGGACTTTGGTGTTTTTGCAATGTTGCGATTTCACTGATGCTCCCTTCGCTGGGAAACCCCACCATTGACAGCGAAGCACTCATTTTTGTGATGCTGGGATTCCCCTGCTGGGATTCCCCTGCTGGGATTCCCCTGCAGCATTGCAAAAACACAGAAGTCCGGAGGTGGGGTTTCCCTTGGAGGGGAGCCTCAGGGGGATCCCAGCAGCGCAAAAATGGGCGCTTCGGCTGGCAAGAGGGGTGAATTTTGGGCTTGCACGCATTAATCGCTTTTCCATTGATTCCTATGGGAAACATTGTTTTGTCTTACAAACTTTTCACCTTAAGAACCTCCTCCCGGAACCAATTAAGTTTGTAAGACAAGGTATCACTGTATTAGATTTGTTTTGTATGCTTTGTTTCTATATTTATTCACTTTCCCACATGCTAAATGGGATCTGTTGCATAATAATCATGGTCAATCTAAGATTTATGGGTGCCTGAAAACTGGCCACAAAGCAAGAGGTTCTGATCCCAGTAGTTATTGCTTGAGATTCTTGTCATTTGGCAGAATTGTTTTATAAGCTATCAGAAATGTTCTATATGCAGGGGATGCATCATATTTCAACACAGGTAGCCTGCATATGATTTTTATTTATTTACTGTCTCTTTTTGCACTGTGAACCATACAAGAAGGACTGCATCTTTTTATTGATCTATAATTCACACTAAAGTATAAGAGTTATTGGCTGACATGTAGAGTGTAAATATATTAAATAATAAATAATAGAATTGCAAGGGGAAGGAGAGATTAGTACCAACTAGCAGTCTGTATCAATATAAGATATTCTAGAACTGGACAGGTTTTGGGCTGTAAGAACTAATATTTTGTACTTTACTGTCTAAGGTTTCCAAATTGAGCATTTGGAACAGCTATCTCTCTCAGACACAAATGTAGGCATATTTATTTATTTATTTATTTATTTATTTATTTATTTATTCATTCATTCATTCATTCATTCATTCATTCATTCATTCATTCATTTATTTATTAGATTTGTATGCCGCCCCTCTCCGTAGACTCGGGGCGGCTAACAACAGTAATAAAGACAGCATGTGACAATCCAATCCTAAAACAACTAAAAAACCCTTATTGTAAAACCAAACACACATACAAACATACAATGCATAAATTGTAAAGGCCTAGGGAGAAAGAATATCTCAGTTACCCCATGCCTGATGGCAGAGGTAGGTTTTAAGGATCTTACGAAAGGCGAGGAGGGTGGAGTTGGTTCCAGAGGGCCGGGGCCGCCACAGAGAAGGCTCTTCCCCTGGGCCCCGCCAAATGACATTGTTTAGTTGATGGGACCCGGAGAAGGCCCACTCTGTGGGACCTAACTGGTCGCTGGGATTCGTGCAGCAGAAGGCGGTCCCTGAGATAATCTGGTCCGGTGCCATGAAGGGCTTTATAGGTCATAACCAACACTTTGAATTGTGACCGGAAACTGATCGGCAACCAATGAAGACTGCGGAGTGTTGGTGTTACATGGGCATATTTAGGAAAGCCCCCAATTGCTCTTGCAGTTGCATTCTGCACGATCTGAAGTTTCCGAACATTTTTCAAAGGTAGCCCCATGTAGAGAGCATTACAGTAGTCGAGCCTCGAGGTGATGAGGGCATGAGTGACTGTGAGTAGTAAGTCCAGATAGGGCCGCAACTGGTGCACCAGGCGAACCTGGGCAAACGCCCCCCTTGCCACAGCCAAAAGATGTTTCTCTAATGTGAGCTGTGGATCGAGGAGGACGCCCAAGTTGCAGACCCTCTCTGAGGGGGCAATGACTCCCCCCAGGGTGATGGAATTGTCCTTGGGAGGCAAAACCCACAGCCACTCCGTCTTATCTTATATGTATATCCCAGGATAATTTTGCAGAATCTAATCTGAGATAGTCACTGGGATTAGAGTTTTAATGTTCTGTGCTTTTTAACTCATGATGGAGCCCACCCTCAGGGAACTTCCTCAGGGAAATAAGTTCCCTGCGGATGGTTTCCGGCATAAGTCCCAAAGCATGGAAGATTAAATCTCTGGTCCTGGTGTCCAACTCAGATTGGATCCATCTCTCTCCTTCCCTCTCTCTCCCTCCCTCCCTCCCTCCCCTCCCTCTTTCTCTCTTCCCCCTTCTTTCTTTCCCTTTCCACCCATTCCCCTAGTTATTCACGCTAAATTATAAGAAGAAAAATTCTAATTCATGTAGATTCAAAGTCATGTTATCTTCAAGGCCGTATGAAAAATGAAAAGAAAATATATTAACAATTATAACACCACACTAATGGTCTTTCAAATGACTGATAAAAGTTTAAGTCATATCGTTTGATGTTAACTATTCAAAATTCAGGGGTGGGGGGGGGAATCCATTTTTTATAGCTCTGCTAGCCAAATGACAGTGAGCGCACATCATTATTAGAAACATAGAAGATTATTACTGTTGTTTGTGACAGGTTTTCCTTTAGAATATATTATCAGAAATAAGGCCAGGAGACAGAGACAGCAATATTTATAGCCATGCTAGTAAGTGAGACACAATGAAAATAAGGTAATATCAGGAGGCAGTGACAAAATAATTATAACAGAGTTGATTTTAGAGTCGAAGGCATTCTTTTACAGTCAAAACTTTGTTCTGTGCGATCACAGACATTAAATAATGACATGCTAATGATAAACAGATGGCATCTTAAGTAAAATAGTCATCTCTTCAGTTTTCAAAGGTTTTATGTGCTGAGTTAACCTTTTAGCTCACAAAGATTTTTTTTTTTGCAACAGATCAAAACAAATGAAGCGATTAAAGTTACAGCTGCTTCCAGTAGGTAACAAAAGAGACAAATATTAACCTTCGCAGTTTCACAATATACCAATGAAGAGCTTGTATGACTTTAATGTCACTTTAAAAAAGGAAAGAAATTGAATATTAATGCTCCAACGTTAACTAATTAATCCAGACAGTCCATCCTTTAAACCTGACACACTATGTTGTGATTCCGTCTGAGGCTTCTCAGGGAACGGCTGAACCTCTGCCGGCTCCATGCTCAGAGGGGGGAGGAGGAGGAACAGGAGGAGGAGGAGGAGGCCCAGGCAGACGGGGAGGAGGAATATCAGGCCGAGGGAGAGGGAGAACAGCCTGAGTCCCCCGGGATGGAGCTCTCCCCAGCAAGCAGCCTGGAGTCCTTAGCTGAGGATGCACAAGCCATAATTGATCTAAGGCAGAGAAGAGCAGCCCAGCGAAGGGGACAATTAGCCAGGTATTTCCAGCACTAAATAGGCAACAGCTGGGTTTGGGTGTGGTTCTCCCCAGAAAGGCTGAAAAGGCAGGCCCACCCTTCCTGTAATTGTGGAGTATTATCTTTGGGAGTCCTGCGATCTGGCTGTGCTCTTTGGCGTCTCTGATTCTGGCTTGTGGCCTTGAAAGCTGAAACCTTGGGGGGAGGCGTGGGTCTTATTCTCTACAGAGGTGTGTGTGCCAGCAAGAAGTTTGTTGTATTGTCTGGCCATCATGACTCTGCTGTGAAGCCTCCTAACAACCCTGTTTGTAAGAACAGTTTTGTCTCTGTGTTTGTTTTCCCAACTATAAAGTACCTTTGTTTTTACCAGCGTGTCTGGCTGCTTTTTTCAGTTGGTGTTGAAGTCTGGGGGCACCCAGACAGAACATATTTAATAGTGATAATTATAATAATTATAATTCCTATTCAATCTAGGAGCTATTTCAACTGTGTCAAAGAAACAACAACATTGGCAACAAAGGAATCATGAAAGAAGACACAAAACCACTGATGTACTTACAGCTAGACAGGGAAAGAAGACATTGATTTAGAGCTGACTCAGGCTCTTCTGTGTTTGAAAAAAAAAATCTGAAATTTGAAACTGCACACACCCTTTAATAATTGACAGTCATGTGCTATCAGGTCTTTCCAGCCTCTGATACAACAACCTTTTATGAAGCCATTTCCCACTAAGATACAAGATATGACACTTGATTGTCAGTTCATCTTTCTAGCTGTCTCCACTCTTCAACTTTGGCTGCCATAATGTCAAATGCACTTCTGTGTGTTCCATTCTTCTGCAAGACTGCTGACTCCTTCTGCAAGATAGTACTGTATTCTGCTAGCTGAGCAATTCCATGTCCTATGGAAATGGCCATTCCTTATTCTTGAGTTCAGCTGACAACCAAAACAATGAATTTCTTTTCAAGATTTTTCTTTCTTTTCTTTTTTTAACATTGTTTGCTCAGGTATTGCTCATTTCCATGTGCTGGAAAATCCTACTTTGTGTGCATTTTAACATCATGGTCATTCAAATTATGCCTCAGTTCGAATTCTTAGATCTAGAATATTTGAAATAAAATGTTGGCCTTTGCTACATGGCCTGAAGGATGCAATTCTCTGCTCCTTCCTCCTGGGAGCAAACCTTCTGCTTATGAATAGAAGGTATGTTCAGACAGCAAAATATGTGTTTGTTTGTTTGTTTGTTTTGTTTGTTTGTTTGTTTGATTGATTGATTGATTTGAAAGCCGCCCCTCTCCATAGACTCGGTGTGGCTAACAACAATAATAAAACAACATATGACAAATCTAATATTTAAAATAACTAAAAACCCTTATTAAAAGCCAAACATACAAACAAACATACCATGCATAAATTGTATAGGCCTGGGGGGAAAGGAATATCTCAATTCCCCCATACATGACGACAGAGGTGGGTTTTAAGGAGCTTACAAAAGGCAAGGAGGGTGGGGGCAATTTTGATCTCTGGGGGGAGCTGGTTCTAGAGGGTTGGGGCTGCTGCAGAGAAGGCTCTTCCCCTGGGTCCCGCCAAATGACATTGTTTAGTCGACGGGACCCGGAGAAGGCCAACTCTGTGGGACCTAACTGGTCACTGGGATTCGTGCGGCAGAAGGCGGTCCCAGAGATATTCTGGTCTGATTCCATGAAGGGCTTTATACGTCATAACCAACACTTTGAATTGTGACCGGAAACTAATCGGCAATCAATGCAGACTGCGGAGTTCTGCACGATCTGAAGTTTCCGAACACTTTTCAAAGGTAGCCCCATGTAGAGAGCGTCACAGTAGTCGAGCCTCAAAGTGATGAGGGCATGAGTGACTGTGAGCAGTGACTCCCGGTCCAAATAGGGCCGCAACTGGTGCACCAGGTGAACCTGTGCAAACGCCCCCCTCGCCAAAGCTGAAAGATGTTTCTCTAATGTGAGCTGTGGATCGAGGAGGACACCTAAGTTGCGGACCCTCTCTGAGGGGGTCAATGATTCCCCCCCCCCAGGGTGATGGACAGACAGATGGAATTGTCCCTGGGAGGCAAAACCCACAGCCACTCCATCTTATCAGGGTTGAGTTTGAGTCTATTGACACTCATCCAGACTCCAACAGCCTCCAGGCACTGGCACATCACATACACCACTTCGTTGACTAGACATGGCTTGGAGATGTACAACTGGGTATCATCTGCGTACTGAAGATACCTCACCCCATGCCCTTGGATGATCTTGCCCAAAATAGTACTGGAGGGATCCATATTGCAGTGTTTGTAAGAATGGGCATTTTGTAAGAATAGAAAAACATTTCAGATCTTCACTGGCAATTAATTAGCTTCTCAGGGATATATAGAAGCAGCTCTCAAAACTCCAAATTAGTCCCAGCTCTATAGCTGATAGACTTTGGCATCGCTGGTATATAAAGCATATGTTTTACAAGTGAACTTCAAAATGTGTTGTATATCAAAACAAATATGTGCTATTCTCTAAAGCACACTTATTGACTTTTAAGGTCATTTGTTCATTTTCAGTGTGACCATGATTTTTTGTTAAAAGGGAGAGAGAGATCAGCCATCAGGAAGTGACTAATACATTTTAATAGAAATAATACACCATGAATTGTTTAACTGTGGATTATGAATAAGCCTTCAATTGATTGCATTCATGCCATGGTTAGGTTCACATAATACACCAATCCTAAACATATATTCATTATACACAGAAAATAATATACATTCCACACCTTAAGATGAATTCCAACATTCCTTCTGTAATTTGACAAACACTTTCAGGATGATTTGTGCACACAGATGATTGCCACTTTTGTGTGCCATTTGTGCATAGAAGAGAATATCAATTTTGATTCGTGCAATTAAAACCCTTTCATAGCATCTAGAGGGGATTCATTTCAATCCATTTTTCAAGGTACTAAAATAGATATGCAAACCTGAGGCACTGCAGTTTTCTGTAGTGTGCAGTTTGCATTTATTAGTATAAAGTTATTTTACTTGTGGGGAAAATGGAACAAGTGCAAAAAGAAGGACACCAAGTACCAATTTTCCATATTTCAATTGCATCTGCAGAGTTTTCTGTCTTGGCTACTGTGGTATGAAGAGCTGCAATAGACAGATTTTTCAGAAGAGACAATAGGGGGGGGGGGATCTAGTGGCATGGAACAGACACTTTTTCCTGACTAGCCAATAATGGATTTTGACAAACTATCGATAAATGCTGTTTCCTTTGATTTCTTAATGTTTGCAGTCTTGGCTGGGGAAATTCTGGGCATTGCATTGTATTGCATATGCAGCCAAGCAAATAGGATGCTTGGCTGCATAGCTAGAGGTATAACAAGCAGGAAGAGGGAGATTGTGATCCCCTTATATAGAGCTCTGGTGAGACCACATTTGGAATACTGTGTTCAGTTCTGGAGACCTCACCTACAAAAAGATATTGACAAAATTGAACGGGTCCAAAGACGGGCTACAAGAATGGTGGAAGGTCTTAAGCATAAAACGTATCAGGAAAGACTTCATGAACTCAATCTGTATAGTCTGGAGGACAGAAGGAAAAGGGGGGACATGATCGAAACATTTAAATATGTTAAAGGGTTAAATAAGGTTCAGGAGGGAAGTGTTTTTAATAGGAAAGTGAACACAAGAACAAGGGGACACAATCTGAAGTTAGTTGGGGGAAAGATCAAAAGCAACGTGAGGAAATATTATTTCACTGAAAAGTAGTAGATCCTTGGAACAAACTTCCAGCAGACGTGGTTGGTAAATCCACAGTAACTGAATTTAAACATGCCTGGGATAAACATATATCCATCATAAACATATATCCATCCTAAGATAAAACACAGGAAATAGTATAAGGGCAGACTAGATGGACCATGAGGTCTTTTTCTGCCGTCAGTCTTCTATGTTTCTATTGGAGTTCATACATCTTAGCGATATTAAGGTGAAGAAACATTGATTTAGAGCAGGAGTGTCAAACTCAGTTTCATTTATGGCCACATCAGGGTTGTGTTTGATCTCAGAGGGGTGGAGTAGGCATAGCCTGATGGGTGTGGCTAGCTCAACGTCACTAGTGTTGGAGGCACCTGTGGTGGCTTGAATGCTCTGCCAGAGAAAATTAACTCCCAAGCTCCATTTTCAGCTGTGACAACCTCCTGCCAGTGAAAACAAAACAAAAATCTATAAAAAGTTATAGATATTCTGCTATGGGAAATTGGAATTCAGGACAAATCTCTTGAGAACAGAACAACAACAACAACAACAAAAACACCCTCTAGATTTCATCAAAGCTTACACACTTTGTTACTGCCCTTTACTGCCATATAGCGTGTGATGATTTTTGAAGGCTCAACTTCATTGCAAATTAAAGAGGGTTCTGTCATTCGATTTGGGGTGATTTGGGGTGATCTATAGGCCTCCAGGGCAATCTGAGGATTATGACAACAAGATGGTGGATCAAATTACCCAAATGGCAGTAAAGGGAGATATTGTGATTATGGGTGATTTCAACATGCCTGATGTTGACTGGAACATCCCTAGTGCCCTTACATGCAAAAGTAAGAATAAAGTAAGAATGGCAGGAGTGAGCGCCCAGTGGACTGTATTAAAAAAGGCCATCTTAAAAGCCACTGGACTGTATGTAAGGCAAATAACTAAAGGTGAAAGGAAGAAGAAACCCCTATGGTTTAGGAATGATGTAAGGGCTATAGTCAATGAAAGGTAAAGGTAAAAAAAATAATATATGCAATGTTATTTTCATTTTAGATGTCAAAAGGGTTTTGTGGCTCCTGGTGTTTTCTATTTATTTATTTATTTTATTTATTTGTTTGTTTGTACGTATCGGTGGTATACAAAAATATAATAATATTTATATACATGATACTAGTAAAAAAAGGGGAAAAAGAAGCATTAGAACAGGGAATGGAAGGCATGCTGGTACACTTATGCACCCCCCTTACTGACCTCTTAGGAATTGGGAGAGGTCAAGAGTGGATAATGTAAGGGTAAAGTTTTGGGGGTTAGGTGATGATACCACAAAGTCTGGTATTGAGTTCCATGCATCCACTACTTGGTTACTAAAGTCGTATTTCCTGCAGTCTAGTTTAGAGCAGTTTACTTTAAGTTTGTATCTGTTGTGTGCTTGTTGCGTTTTTAAGTCTAGTTGCATAGGGAATTCTGTTGTGCATTGAGGAGTGGAGGCAGGGGTGGGCTGCTGCCCTGACAGTGGGGAATGCAGTGGGGTAGCGAAAATGGAACTCCACCCCGGAGCACCCAATTTGCACTGAAAGATGTTGAGAGAAAATGAAGGGCGTCCTGCATAAGCCATCCCCACAGTGTGATAGTAAAAATTTTGGTAGCCCTTCACTGAGTGGAGGACTCTTCTGGTAAAGCATCTCCAGACAGTTTTTAGAGTGTGTCCAAAATGCAGTGTGGGTTCCAGACAGATGAGCTGTATTCAAGTATTAGTCTGGCAAAGGTTTTGTATGCTCTGGTTAGTAGTGTGAGATTACTGGACCAGAAGCTACTTACTATTAGATTAATAACACTTGAAGCCTTTTTGGCGATGTTGTTGCAATGGGGTTTGGCACTTAGGTCATTTGATATGAGTATTCCAAGGTCTTTTACAGAGTGAGTGTTGTCTGTAAGGTCTTGTTTATTCATCTTGTGTTTGGTGTTCTGATTCTTTTTGCCAATGTGTAGGACAGAGCATTTTTTGGTTGAGATTTGGAGTTGTCAGATGTTTGACCATTCTGACACAAATTAAGGTCTTTTTGGAGAATAGCAGTGTTATCGGTGATATTGAAAAGTTTTACATCGTCAGCAAAGAGAACACAGTTGCTTGTAATGTGATCGCAAAGGTCATTTATGTATAGCATGAAGAACTATCTTGGAGTACGCCACTGTTAACCAGAACAGGAGTAGATATGGCACTCCCTATTTTGACAACTTGTTATCTGTTTGATAGGTTATCCAACTTTGGAGCTATCCTAAGATGCTGCAAGATTTGAGTTTTAGAAGTAGTTTGTCATGAACCACTGAGTCGAATTCAATGTTAATTGCATCTATTGATTTGCCCTGATCAAGATGTGTAGTCCATATATTTTTACAGTGAAGGAGTTGCAGGTTTCAAAATATTTTTTTTTCTGAAACCAAATTGTTTGTTAGAGAGTAGGTTGTTAGTTTCTAGGTGGAGGGTAATTGATTGTTTTATGATTGATTCCATGACTTTGCATGTGACACAACATAGTGAAATTGGTCTGTAGTTTTCAATTAGACTAGGATCTACTTTTTTGAAGATGGGGATGACCATTGCTTTTGACCATAGCTTTGGTAGGGAGCAGGTCCTGTATGGTTTTTCAAAGATTATGCTAGTAGTTCAGCTATGGCTGTGGAGAGCCTTTTTTTTTAGGAAATATGCAAATAGACCATCAGCCCAAATTGATAGATAAGGTTTAAGGTCACATAGTGCTTTTCCAACGTTGTCCTCTGTGAAGTCTATTTGGGTTACGTTGTGAGTGTTTGAGGTGGGATTAGTGAATTTTGGGGATTAACTGTTTTTGCGGGAAATTGGTCCAAATGGTTCTTTGAGTGTTTAAGGTAGTTAACTCCTGGTGTAGTAGACCAATAAAACTAAGAAAGATTAGTATGAGTTTGTTTTCCCCATTTACTTCACTTGTATCTATCTGCTTTTCTCTCCATTTTGAAGGAGACACACATTAACTCAACTACATGAAATCCATCAATATCTTACCTTCCAGGGAGTTGGATAATGGAATAATAATGGAGAAGAAAATAATAATTCTCTTTTTTCTCATCCTGGCCTTATTGGCCTTATTGATATAGGTAGTTTGTTTTACTTGGTTATGTTGGTTATTAGTGGTATCTGTAGTCTGATAATTCTTTTGACTTCAAGCAGGAAGATATTATAGAAGTCATCAGCAGTGTTACAGTCAGAGAATAGAGTTTGCCAGACAAGAGTTAGCAGGTTGGCGTCTATGAGTTCATAGTTGACTTTTTTAAAGTTGTACTTGGGTGTCCCATTATTAAGGTGATTTTTGCAATGTATAGATTGAGGCTGAAGTCTATCATGCTGTGTTCACTGCTGGAAAAGGGTTCTTTTATTTGTCATCCATAAATTGTGCTTTTGCTGTTAAAAAAATATGAGTTCAAGTTAATTGTTGATTCTAGTATTGTTGATTACTAGTTCAACTGGGCAGTGAACCTGTTGCTAAAGAATCTGAAGCCCTGGTCTGTTTGCTTATATAAGAGAATTCAACAACCCAATTGTAAGATAAACAATAATGTCCAATCAGAGCAATAAAATATAATACAGTACATTAAAATATGTCACATAAGAAACCTCTGAAAATCATGGTTTGTTTCTAAAATAGACTTCTATGTAGATGTGTACAGTATATACAAGCATATACTATACATATACACAGACATATGCCTACCCTTCTGTTGTGTTTCAGCCTGAGGCTGCTCAGGGCCCGACTGTGTCTCTGCTGGCTCCATACCCGGAGGAGGATGACAGCGAAGAGGAGGGGGCTGAACAGTCAGACGGGGGAGAGGAAAGTCAGGAATGGGGTGAAGGAGAACAGC
This sequence comes from Erythrolamprus reginae, assembly GCF_031021105.1. NCBI lineage: Eukaryota > Metazoa > Chordata > Lepidosauria > Squamata > Dipsadidae > Erythrolamprus > Erythrolamprus reginae. The sequence continues at coordinate 235,766,776 of NC_091952.1, read as the reverse complement.
ATGAGATCCCCCCCGGAGGGGGGGCCCCTCTCCCCAGCCAGTAGCTTGGAGTCATTAGGTGATGACAAGCCGTCATTGACATGCGACAGAGACGTTCAGATCAGAGAAAGGAGCAATTAAAGAAGTATTATCAGCACTGAATTAGGAACAGCTGGGCTTGGGTGTGGTCCTCCTTAGCAGGGTTTAAAAGGCAGGCAAGCCCTTGAAGCCATGTGGAATGTTATCAATTGGAGTTATGGTGCCCTGCTTTGTTCTCGATGTCTTTGTTCCTGGCTGGTGGCCCAGCAGTTTGGAAGACCTGTGGGAGGTGTAGGTCTGCTATCTACAGTCTCATCTTGGCAGCAAGAATCCTGTATTGCTGCATGGACTTTTGTCTTCGTGGATATATTTGAAGATACAGCGTTTTCCTGTTTGTAAGGACATTTTCTGTTACCTGTGTTTTTCTTGAATTTTATAAACTGCCTTTGCCTTTTACCGGTGTGTCTGGCTTCTCTTTTTGGGTTGGTCTTGGCTTCTGGAGTGACCCAGACAGAACGCCTTCTAGATAGCATAGTCACTTTTTTCTGTTTTTCATAATTGGCTACATTGATTCATTCATTTTGGCAAAGGAAGTTTCTCCCTTTGTAAATTCTGATATATTACACTCACTCCCTTATTTCTAAATTGTCAGTATAGTAAATAATTCATTTTTTAAAAAACAAAAAGCTTCCTACAATATTATTATTGACAGCTGGCACAGAAAGAATGTGAAGGATAAGCTAGCTTACTAAGAATGGAAATTTGTAATGTTGGTAACTGTTTTCATTTTTGAGAAATGTTTTGCCTAGCTCTGATTTCATTAGGTGCCCTTTAAAATCAATTTCAATCAGAAATTATATTTTCTCATGAATTACCAAATCTAATTTTCAGCAGGGAATCATCACAACAGTTTAATCAATTGGCATATTAAAGAAGCAAATGTGATAGCAATAGCACTTAGACATATATACCACTTTATAGTGCTTTTCACCCTCTTCATAGAAACATAGAAGACTGACGGCAGAAAAAGACCTCATGGTCCATCTAGTCTGCCCTTATACTATTTTCTGTATTTTATCTTAGGATGGATATATGTTTATCCCAGGCATGTTTAAATTCAGTTACTGTGGATTTACCAACCACGTCTGCTGGAAGTTTGTTCCAAGGATCTACTACTCTTTCAGTAAAATAATATTTTCTCATGTTGCTTTTGATCTTTCCCCCAACTAACTTCAGATTGTGTCCCCTTGTTCTTGTGTTCACTTTCCTATTAAAAACACTTCCCTCCTGGACCTTATTTAACCCTTTAACATATTTAAATGTTTCGATCATGTCCCCCCTTTTCCTTCTGTCCCCCAGACTATACAGATTGAGTTCATGAAGTCTTTCCTGATACGTTTTATGCTTAAGACCTTCCACCATTCTTGTAGCCCATCTTTGGACCCAGTCAATTTTGTCAATATCTTTTTGTAGGTGAGGTCTCCAGAACTGGACACAGTATTCCAAATGTGGTGTTACCAGCACTCTATATAACGGGATCATAATCTCCCTCTTCCTGCTTGTTATACCTCTAGCTATGCAGCCAAGCATCCTACTTGCTTTCCCTACCGCCTGACTGCACTGTTCACCCATTTTGAGACTGTCAGAAATCACTACCCATAAATCCTTCTCTTCTGAAGTTTTTGCTAACACAGAACTGCCAATACAATACTCAGATTGAGGATTCCTTTTTCCCAAGTGCATCTATGTGTTTTATGGAGTCAGTACATTGCCTCCAACAATCTGGGTCCTCATTTTACTGAACTCAGAAGGATTGAAAGCTGAGTCAATTTTTGAACTGGTCAGAATCAAACTCCTGGCAGTGAGCAGAGCTATCCTGTTGTTTATAGAAACCAGTTTAAATGGTGACTCAATACACTAACCATGGAATGTTTCCTTGGAATCTGCCAGATCTCCTGATTTATTTTATTTGCGTTTTCTAAAGGTTCATTCCCTTATTTGTTTTTAGTTGTAGAATGCTGTAAAAGGATCAACTTTATTTATTATTGATTATTAGCAATAATAGTTACAACTAAATAAGAGTGCATAACTATAATGGCACATGCGAATGACCTCGAGAGATAGAGGGAATTCCCGCATCCTGGTCAATTGTCTGGTAAGAGGCAGCTTGGTTTACAGGTAGGGGGAAAAACATTTATCTGGCCTGTCTCTTTCAAGGTCATCTTCCTTACTCTGTAGTAAGTAGTACTACAAGCATAAACTATAATTTTGTAATAGTCAGATTCTTGCAAAATTTCAGATCATAAGCATTCTTTGAGTCTGTAATGCACTGTTGTAATATATATTTAACACACCATTTGTAATCTATGGCATTGCATCATTTCAAATCAGATTAAAGGTTGATTCTCTAGGACCAGACATAGATAGACTGGAAAAAGAAAGAGTCTAACCATGTGTTCCCAAATAATTGACACTGACTTGATAGGCCTTGCCCAATCAATCAGTGTATACATTAATGGTGGCAATTCATTTATCTTACCAGTTTGGGAAAGCTTAATTGTAGCTTGTTCCATTTATCAGTTTCATGCTGTTCAATCTTAAGGGAAATGAAACCTTTGTATAAAATGGGGCTGCTGGAGTCAGTCTTCTCTGAGCAGATTAACAATGTCTTGTCCAGGAAGAACTACTACAAAGACTGATATCCATCCTTAAGAACAACAACAACAGCAGCAGCAGCAAACGTATCTGGCTTTTAGGTCAGAATTCCTTTGTTACATCAATGGCAAAGGCAGCTAAATTCTTGCCAAAGTTAAACTTGGCAATTTCATAATTATTTTTCTCTGCTTTCATATAAAATACCTTTTCTAAATACTGTTGGAGGAAATGAGAATATTGCATTAGCGTATACATCAGTGACATAGAGCCGGGGTGGCGCAGCAGGTAGAGTGCTGTACTGCAGGCTACTGAAGCTGACTGTAGAGCTGAAGGTTAGCAGTTCAAATCTCATCACCGGCTCAAGGTTGACTCAGCCTTCTATCCTTCCGAGGTGGATAAAATGAGGACCCGGATTGTGGGGGCAATAGCCTGGCTCTGTTAAGAAGTGCTATTGCTAACATGTTGTAAGCCTCCCTGAGTCTAAGGAGAAGGGCGGCATAAAAATTGAATAAATAAATAAATAAATAAAGTGAGAATTGCATGCCATAGTGTTTTGGTATACAGTGATCCCCCGATCATTGCGGGGGTTCCGTTCCAGGACCCCCCGCAACGAGCGGGTTTTCGCGAAGTAGCGCTGCGGAAGTAAAAACACCATCTGCGCATGCGCAGATGGTGTTTTTACTTCCCAGCAGCGAGGAGCCGAAGATTGGGGTTTCCCCGCCGCCCACGCAAACTCCTCGCTGCTGCCGCGCCCGCCGCTCGCCCGCCCTGAAAGGGAAAGCCCCCCCAGGCCAGCTCCGATCCCCCAGGCCGGCTCCGATCGTTTTAAAATAGGCGCGCCGCTTCTCCGCTGACTCCTGGCGAACTTCCCCGCTTTAGGAGTCAGCGGAGAAGCGGCGCGCCTGTTTTAAAACGATCGGAGCCGGCCTGGGAGGACTTTGCAGCAACCCCCGAGCCCGGGTTGGGCTCACTGTATAGGAAACTGCAGGATTCACCCATTTCACGAGTAAGACTTTTAAAAATTAAAGTGGTCTGAGTCCCAGAAGAAGAACAAATATCTGATTTTACTAATTTCATTAAGGTTTCTGTTTATGCGCTCTTATATGAGAGTATCAAAGTAACGTATGAAAACTCACTGGATTTCAAATAAGTCTCTTACAAGTCATGCTACAAGTCATGTTTTGCTTTTTGGGACAAAGGTAAATCCTGTACAGTCTTTGAATTAGAGGCATTTTCTTGAGTGGGACCTTGGAGTCCTAATGAACAACCATTTAAATATGAGCCAGCAGTGTGCAGCAGCCGCCCAAAAAAGCCAACACAGTTCTAGACTGCATTAACAAGATCACATGAAATGTTAATATCACTTTATAATGCCTTGGTAAGGCCACACTTGGAATATTGCATTCAGTTTTGATCACCACAATGTAAAAAGGGTGTTGAGACTCTAGAAAGAGTGCAGAGAAGAGCAATAAAGATGATTAGGGGACTGGAGTCTAAAACATATGAAGAAGAGTTGCAGGAACTGGATATGTCTAGTGTAATGAAAACAAAGACCAAGGGAGACATGATAGCAGTGTTCCAGTATATCAGGGGCTGCCACAAACAAGAGGGCGTCAAGCTATTCTCTAAAGCAGTGTTTCCCAACCTTGGCAACTTGAAGATACTTGGACTTCAACTCCCAGAATTCCCCAGCCAGCAAATGCTGGCTGGGAATTCTGGGAGTTGAAGTCCAGATACCTTCAAGTTGCCAAGGTTGGGAAACACTGCTCTAAAGCACCTAAGGACAGGAGAAAAAGCAAAGGAGTGATGCAAGAAGCAACTTAAAACTAAGGAAAAAATTCCTTACAGTTAGAACAATTAATCAGTGGAATAGCTTGCCTCCAGAAGTTGTGAGTGCTGCATCACTGGAAGTTTTTAAGAAGATGTTGGATAACCAATTGTCTGAAGTGGTGTAGGCACTAGACAGGGGATTGGACTGGAAGACCTCCTAGGTCCCTTCCAACTTTGTCATTCTATTCCATTCTTATTTACTTGTGAGATTCATCAGCCATATTAAGAACATAGACATTCTGAAATCAACCAAAATGAAGCTGGAACAGTTATGCAACCTGCTGCTTTTCTGTGATGTATTTGTTTACACTTATGAACCTTTGTATTTATAAATCAAGATTTATTGCAGTTCTGTTCTTAGCAATTCTATAACTGATGGGGCAGGGGGAATCAAGATACTCATATTTAACCAGTAAGAGGAATGTGTAGAAGAAAGTGATGGATGCTTATTCTTGCATAGAAAGACTTTTAAAATTCTTTTTCTATAATACATTAATCTGGACCATGGGAAGAGCTCACACAAGTTATGAATATATGAATATTTAATGTATTAGTAATAGAGTAATTATTTGAAATGTTAAACTCAAGTTATTAGAGTGACCAAAATTGTAAAACCTTGTCTCTGCTCAAATTTGGGTTTATATGTATAATCTGCAAATGACAGATTATAATTGCTCTTAGTGATTAAAACTTTAAAGCTTTATGCAGCCTGTGAGAGATGACTGGAAAGCTTTAATTGCACAGAATTATTTCTTTCTTTGCATTGCAAACAACTTTTGGTTTTACATTTATATCAGCATAGTCCAGAGCATTTAATAGTGCTTTGATGTTGATTCCCCCATCATGTATTTTATAAGTAAAATAATTTTGACATGAGATGTACAAGAAGGGCATTAGTTTTATATGGTGCTTTCTCTGATATGCAGATGGTACGATCATGCATTCAACCACATCAAGATTGTTTTTGCAGGTGCAAAATCCTATTAATAAATTGTAATGAATATTTTATAGTATGTTGATAGAAACACACAGAGATGAATTAATAATCAAGAAGAAAACTTTGAAAGAATTAAGAGCTGTAAAGAACTGAGAATGCACTGTGATTTTGAGAAAGTACAGAAATAATAATTTGAAAAGGATGAAGATTAATCCAAAAAGGCAGAGGTATCATGCTTTAAGAAAGTGTAGCCTTCTTCTAAAAATTATAAACATTGTGGAAATTATGGTGTGTATATTGAAACTGTCTGATATGGACATTGGGTTCCCACATGTCCTAGTGGTATCATATTGTTCCCAAATGATTAAGTTTGTAGTTTATAGTTTTCTTGAACTTTGTATTACCTGTAGCACATGGGTATTTCAGTGGTGGGTTTATCAGTAGTGTTGGCGGTAGCTTTGTATTTTTATTTGTTGAGGCTAGTAACCAAGTACATCTGTTACTACGTAAAAGGAATAGACCTGGCCTTTGTTAGCCATATAGTATGGACACTTGTCTAGATAACTCGTGTTCTGTTCCGTTCAGTTCCGTTCCATTCTGTTTAGAATTGCTTAAGGACTGCAAAATAGACTGATACAAAATGTAATTAAATTACTGTAATTAAAGGGTTTTTTAGTAAGTTTACATGAGTTGTACTGATTTTCTGTTAGATTTAGGATCAATCTCCTTATTTTCTAAGATATACAGAAAGATTATAATGCTTTGGAAAGGCCACACTTGGAATACTGCATTCAGTTTTGGTTACCACGATGTAAAAAGGATTTTGAGACTCTAGAAAGAGTGCAGAGAAGAGCAACAAAGATGATTAGGGTACTGGAGGCTAAAACAAATTAAGGGTTTCAAGAACTGGGTATGTCTAGTTGAATGAAAAAGAAGGGCCACGTAATAGCGGTGTTTCAATGTCTCAGGGGCTTCCACAAAGAAGAGAGAGTCAAATTATTCTCCAAAGCACCTGTGGGCAGGACAAGAACCAATGGGTGAAAACTAATCAAGGAGAGAAGCAACTTAGAACTAAGGAGAAAGTTCCTGACAGTTAGAACAATTAGGTAATCAATGGAACAGCTTGCCTCCAGAAGTTGTGAATTCTCCAACACTGAAAGTTTTAAAGAAGATGATGGATAACCATTTGTCTGAAGTGCTGTAGGCTTTCTTGTCTAAGCAGGGGGTTGGACTAGAAAACCTCCAGGGTCACTTCCAACGCTGTTGTTGTTGTTCTTGTTGTTCTTGTTGCTTTTGCTATTTTCACTATGCAATTAGATATGTGATGAGTATGAGAAGTAGGCCTTTTCAGAAATATTTTTTTTAAAAACCCTTACTTTATGACTTCCTACTTTTGATCCTTGAAAGCATTTTGAATGAAATTTCATCAGTTTTAATTTTATGATATATATATGGAAGCCATAGAGATGGAGAAACACCCCCTCAGCATGAACAAAAGAAATGACACGTCCCGCCTACCAGAGATTTGGAAACCAGCCTTAAACAAAAAAACATATCATAATAGAATAGAATAGAATAGAATAGAATAGAATAGAATTTTTATTGGCCAAGTGTGATTGGACACACAAGGAATTTGTCTTGGTGCATATGCTCTCAACGTACATAAAATAAAATATACATTTGTCAAGAATCATGTGGTACAACACTTAATCATCACCATGTCAATCCTTCAACTAAATGTGATTCCACCAACCAATCAAATAATTAAAACATAGTCACCCAATCTATTTGCTAAATTCAAACCAAATCTCCACCCCCAACACTATATATAAGGAACAAATGGCAGTTGCAAACATTCCATATTTACAGCAGCACGAAGCTTATAACTTCAGCCTGATGATGGTGAATGTGATTTCACCGAAACGTCGCATAGACACTCAAAATATTACACGGGGCAAAACCCGAACTCAGAACAATCTACATGTACATACATACATACATACATACATACATACATACATACATACATACATACATACATACATCTTTATATTTAAAAGATCTTTCCTCTCTAACATTCTTTTTACTTTTCATTCTCAATTTGCATGGCTGTTAATTCTCTCAGAGGAAAAGATATCCTGGTTGCTAAATATAGGTAAAACACAGAGAGATGGGAGAAAAAAAGTCTTACTAAGCAATCTCTATAATTTAGCTGAAGGCCTGTTCAGAATAGGACAAATCCTGCTTGTAATTTCTGAGAAAAGTGATAGTGAGAAGTCAAATTCTGAAGAGCTGTATTTTAAGTTCTTTACATAATTATGCTTTCACAAAAATTAAAGGGGACTAGATCCTTGAAAGCACTTTGTTATATGAGATAGACGCTGTTCTGAGATAAAAGTGGAAGCTTTTAAAGACACATTTCTATCCATTATGGGATTAAAAAGAAGCTTGCCTGCTGCTGCTATACTTTATTATATTTTCATGTCAGGTACAAGGTATTTTTTCAACTAATTCAGAGTCTCAGCAGTCTTCTAAGAGTACAGTCATTACCACTGTAATTGAGTCAATCCATGTCGCTGCTGGTCATCCTTTTCTATTTCTTTCCATCTCTTCCAGGAAACTGGGTCTTCACATAATGGTCTAAAATAGAACCACTTGAGCATTGTCACGTGTATTTTGACTGAAATATTTGGATTGATTTGGCCTAATATCCTGGATATTGTTGTGTTTGGCTCTGGCCCAGCTCCTGCCCCAAGGAATGTGGAGGTGGATGCAGGGGAAACATCAACATGTCCTAAGCCTGTTTTATTGCCGACAGTATCAGGTAGTGCAATTTCCTCGGACGAAGAAGAAGGTGGGGGGGGGGGACTTGGAAGAGGGGGACTTAGTACACAGCCCAGGAAGCCAATCTCCATTATCTTATGTTGATTCGGATGAGGAAGTGTTAGACCCATGCATTGAAGAGACCAATTCAAGAATTACAGGAGATAAGAGAGGCCACCTGTGTTAGGGTGGGGCTCCAGTAATTAGAGCTGCTGATATAAATAGCAGCGTGCTGGTTTGGCCATTGTGGAAAATTATCTGATCGTTGTTTCTTCAGGACCGTGCCTTGCTGTTTCCAGACTATGTTTATTGATTTTTCACGACTTTGAAACCAAAGCAGAGCAAAGTGTGTGTGGGGGTCTCACTTTGTGGAAGAAGGAGGGGTGTAACGTTCCTTCACAACTGCTAGCTAAGTACTTAAGGACTGATTAAGGGGATTGTACAGACTACCATGTTGTTTTGGGACGAGTGCTCTTTGCAATACAAAAAGGGTGCTTTGTTTCTTTTGAATTTTTGTGATAAAGAACATTGTTTTTGAACTTTCAAGTGTGTATGTGTCTGAAATTTGTACCCTTGAATTTTCGGGAGACTCATACCATAGAGCCTGGCAGAACAGATATCAAGGCTTTTCTTGACTTTTTCTCAACACCAGTCTTCAGAAGCGGCAATATTCTTTCTAGGTTCTTTCTTTAAAATTTACTTTAATTTCCTTAGAGCACGGGTATCAAACTCATGTCATCACAGCACCATCACATGATGTATCACAACTTGTTTCCCCTTTGCTAAACCGGGCATGGGTTAGCATGATGTAACCGGCCTATGGGCGAGTTTGACAGCCCATAGTGTCACAGGGGAAACTATTGCCACGGATTCCAATATGGTCTCTCTAGGAGTGAAATTCAAATTTTTTCTCTATCAGTTCTCTGCGCATGAATTGGTGGGCGGGGCAGGGGAAGGATACTGCAAAATCCCCATTCCCCCCCCTCCTGGGACATATCACAAAAATGCTTGAAGCACAAAGCCGAAAGCACCAGCCTAAATATGATGAGTGGGACCTTGTCAAAAAGTCGCCAGGATTCTATCAACATTACAAGGGAAAAGACCTGAATATGCCAATACCTATATTCATTTTCACTTATCAGCAAAAATATGTAACCATGATGTAAATTATAATTTGTTGACTATATTAAAAAAAGATCTGCTTTGGAAATGGCTCCTGCGTGGGGCCAAGAGGCAAAAGGAAAGCAAAGTTGAAAGTTGAAAGTCCCATATTTGGGAATACCAGGGTTATTTCTACAGAAAACAAAAGTATATATATATATATATATATATATATATATATATATATATATATATATATATATATATATATATATACATACCGTATTTTCCGGCGTATAAGACTACTTTTTAACCCCTGAAAATCTTTTCCAAAGTGGGGGGTCGTCTTATACGCCGGATACTGATTCCGGATAGCTGGCGAGGCGCCGGCTAGAGGGCTGGACCCCGCCGCTCCCGCCGCCGGCTTTGCTGGGGTTGAGCGCCATGCCCGGCGGCAGGAACTGCGGGGGGTAGCCGGCGTAACGAGCCCTTGCCGCAGCTATCCGCCGCTTCTTTCTTCTCCGCCTAGCCTCCGCTACTCCCGCCGCCGCCTTTGCCTCTTGCCCGGCGGGGAGAGCAAAGGTGGCGGCGGGAGTAGCGGAGGCGAGGCGGAGAAGAAAGAAGCGGCGGATAGCTGCGGCAAGGGCTCGTTAGCCGGACCGTACACCGGCTACCCCCTGCAGTTCCTGCCGCATTGCGCTTTCCTTTCTCTTGAGCTCGGCCCGACGGCGTGTGCTTCACCCGTCGAGCCTGCTGGTGATTGATCTCGCTTGTGAAAGCGCCTTTTCCTGGTGCAACATCTGAACCGAAGTTGAAAGGGTAAGACAGCGAGGGGATCTTTTTTTTTAAGGCTGGGCTGTACGGACCCGGGATTTAGTAGTTTTCCACCGACTCTGTACCCAAAGCTCCGCCTTGTACCACTCAGAGCTGCAAAACACGTGCTATTCATTTATTTCATTCATTCATTTATTTATTTGTCAAAACGTGTACAAAAATGTGTATTCAGGTACCAACTTTTCCCTGCTCCCTAGAAGAAACCCGCTGCAACATATTCACTAGTTTTCATTCATGGATGAGTCGAAAATGAGCCTAAAGTTTACAATTAGGGAATGCAAACAAAAGAACTACTCATTAGAAAATTGCACCTGCAGGATTTCTATTTATTAAACTTCTTGTAAACAAACAACATCTGATCAGTAGATTTAAAGACCGCTACTTTTTAATTATGCTTAGTGCTGGTTCTCATTTGTGCAAGAAATAAAAGCAGGAGAGTGTAAACTTTGATAGGGGTGGGGTTACACAAAAGCCTATTTGGCTAATTTGTGGCACAATTTATTTATTTATTAGATTTATTTATTTATTAGATTTGTATGCCACCCCTTTCTGAAGACTGAGCGTTGTCTGAATTCACTCAATGTATGGGAAAATCAGTGCAATTAGTTAGTCATCAGTGTGGCTATGTGGAAAGAGAAAGAGAAAGCTGGCACCAGGCTGCGTAGTCTTATACGGCGAGTATATCTCAAATTCTATATTTTAACTGGAAAAGTTAGGGGGTCGTCTTATACACCCAGTCGTCTTATACGCCGGAAGATACGGTATATATCCGTCCGCCCGTCCATCCGTTTGTCTATGTCTGTCTGTGTGTGTTTCATAAAACATATATATGTTTCTGTGTGTGTGTATGTGTGTGTGTATGTATGTATAGATATATAGATATACACACACACACAAACATATATTTTATATATATGTGTGTGTGTGTGTGTGTGTGTGTGTATGTATATATGTATGTATAGATATGTATGTATATGACTTATCACATTTTTTGTGGGATTTAGAAACAGTCGATTTTGCCATGTTCTGACTCTGCTGTGGCTTTTTCCCCTGGCTATGTGTTTTACATAAGGACAATCAAAAATTCTGAAATTCCCATTTTCCAAAGGATATTCCACTAATTGGCATGATCAACACAATCAAAGTGTTTTCTTTTCCAGTTTGCTGGCATAGCTTAATTAAAAAAAAACACCCCTTCTTCTATTATAAATCTACATAACAAATCTGCCAGATCTTGTAGGGCTGGTGACAAGACATATACATCAGCCAAGATCTCTTTTAACAAATTAGTAGAAAACCCTTCTCTGCCATTTTACTTGAATCAGCAGATTATGGCACAGCTGAAATTAAGTTAGCTGTTGATTGTTTGGGTCTAGTTGTCAGTTGCCAATTGCTGTGCCAAGATTATTAATAGACAACAGACATATCCTTGTCCTACATATTAAGATTAGACTATCTGGAAGGTAAATGGCCATCCTTCCTATTAATCTTCCTAATAGAAATAAGGGTAGGGATCTTTATTGTATTGCCTTTGGGCATTCAAGTCAATCCATACCCTGTTTCCCTGAAAATAAGTCACCCCCGAAAGTAAGACATAGGAGAAGTATCATAGAATTTCCTAATATAAGGCATCCCCCAAAAGTAAGGCATAGGAGACGTTTCATTTCGCAGCATTCCCGAACAGAATATATATAACACTGCTGTCCATAAATTGCATCCCTAAACGCTGCATCAATCAGATTTAAAACACATGCGGCTGCGTGTTTGGATGCGTTTTTGCTGCAGCAGGATATAGGATACAATTCATTGAAAAAAAAACAAGACATCCCCTGAAAATAAGACGTAGCACATCTTTGGGAGCAAAAATTAATATAAGACACCATCTTATTTTCAGGGAAACACGGTACAATACACAAGTACAGGCGAGTTTGATAGCCCATAGATTGTCACAGGAAAAACCATTGCCACAGATTCCAATATGGTCTTTCCAGGGATGCAATTCAATTTTTCTCCCTACTGGTTCTTTCGGCATGGCAGGGGAAGGATACTGCAAAATCTGCATTCCCACCCATGTTTTTTGCTCAGTTTAACATAGTTACCATTTAAAGGAATTGGTACAGAATTGGGAACATTACTATCTCACTTTCCATCACATGTTGACTAAATGCATAAAAGGCAGAATTAGGGAATAAGGCATATTAAATTCAACAAGGCTTTATTCAATAAAATCAAGCTTGGAAATGTACTGATAAGCATAGGCCTGGCATGTGTTTGTTGATATCAGTCCAATTAAATTAGAAGATTAGAGCCAAAGTAGTTCAACTGAAAGTAACATTGTGGCTAACATCGAATGCAAATGTTGGAGAACTACTTAGGGATTAACCTTGCCAAATAATAGATGGATTCTATATCTATTCATCATCATACTTCATTAATGTGTTCTGAATAACAAGTTGAAATCTCTGCTGCCAGCTGTAAAACAACTGTTCTATGAGCTAAAGATAACTAGGCAATGTTTGTTGTGTTCAATTCAGCCTAATATTTTTTAGACTATTTACTTTAGTCCCATTGAAATGTATTTATTTATTTTTTTGACTCTGGGAACAAGATTAATAGAATGCCTTACATGTAGCTAATAACAACAACAACAAATATATATTATTTTATAAGACCATAATATTTTTTTTGGTCTTTTAATGTCTCCATAATCCTTTGCATCGGGATAGAGTCAGGGCAACTGAATGGAGCTGAGTGTTTGCTGGCCGAATGCCCTTCCTGACGCCAATGCAGGGTTCACAGCTCACATTTACTCATAGTGCACAGAGAGAGAAATACTTGTCACTACTTAGGATCAAAGTCATAGTCTCTTAATTGTGAGGCAAGAGCTCAATCTCTAGACCACTGCAACACTCTTATAAGACCTGGATATGATTGTCTCAAATATTTGTCACAAAAGAATGGAAGCAGGAAGAAAATAAGCAACTTAGATTTCAGTTCTCAAGCCAATAAGGAAGAAGAGAAACAGTTGAGAGGGGGATAAATTTCTGTTGCATTTTATTAATTTATTTATTTATTTATTTATTTATTCAATTTTTATGCCGGCCTTCTCCTTATTCTCAGGTTACAAGTCTACAGAGAGGGGCGGCATACAAATCTAATAAATAAATACAAAATGTTAGCAGTAGCACTTTTCTTGTCACTTTTTTGCACACAATAAAATAGCTGTAAAATTATGCTGGGGGAAAAAGGATGCTAACAAAATTGATTCTTCGAAAAGTTGATGAACCTGGTTCATATTACTCTCATCTGTAGTCCTTAAGTTAATTGCATTGTCATATGCTAGTAAAGACCCATTTTTCTAATGGATATTTCCCATTTGTTCTTTTTGATAGCGGAAGATGCATGTGGAGGAACAATGGGGGGATCCAGTGGCGTCGTCTCTAGTCCTAATTTTCCAAATGAATACCACAATAATGCAGACTGTACATGGACAATTGTGGCAGAACCCGGAGACACCATCTCACTCATCTTTACAGATTTTCATATGGAAGAGAAATACGATTATCTGGAAATAGAAGGTTCTGAACCACCCACAATATGGTAAGTAAAATTATTTGTATTAAAATGGCAGCGAATTCATTCTGGAAAATTGCACCAAGGTGTATGATTTTTCCATGGTTTCATGTAAACGTCCTATAATTTTTTATTTGAACAAGACTTTTACTGAACTTAGGTAAAACAATATAAGTGTTCCTCAAATTATGACGACAATTGGAATGAGAATTTCCCTTGCTAAGTAAGGCAGTTGTTAAATGAGTTGTGTTCAATTTTACAACATTTATGTCATGGTTGTTACGCAAATCACTGCAGTTGTTAAATGAACTATGCAGTCATTAAGTGAATTTGAGTTTCCCCATTGGCATTGCTTGTTGGAAAACCAGAAGATTACAAATAGCAATCATGTAATCCTAAAATGCTACAGCCATTGTAAATATATTGGTTGCCAAGTGACCAAGTTTTGATCATATGACAATGGAAATGCTGTGACAGTCATAAGTATGAGGATCAGTCACTTCTTTTTTCACTGCTGTTAATACTTCAAACTGTTGCTAAAGAAATTATTACAACCTGTAATTATAATTGTATAACTGAATCCAACTTGAAGTTGTTTGTTGAAGTTTACTAATGTCATTTTAACTTTGCTTCAGTGTGCTGAAAATTAGTTGGACTGGATATGCTTTGTAAATTTATTTTAGAGTTCACTTTGGTGGATGAATTGTGATTTAACTTTAATTATTATTTTTAACATTTTCCTAAATGGCTCTGTCTAATTCACTATTTGCAAGTGTTTGTGTCTGTGTCCCTCTGTATAAGTATTTATGCATAGATAGCAAGATGCAACATGATAGATAGCTATCTGGACCGGGAGTCATTGTTCAAAGTCACTCATGCCCTCATCTCCTCGAGGCTTGACTACTGTAACGCTCTCTACATGGGGCTACCTTTGAAAAGTGTTCGGAAACTTCAGATCGTGCAGAATGCAGCTGCGAGAGCAATCATGGGCTTCTCTAAGTATGCCCATATTACTCCAACACTCCGCAGTCTGCATTGGTTGCCGATCAGTTTCCGGTCACAATTCAAAGTGTTGGTTGTGACCTATAAAGCCCTTCATGGCACTGGACCAGAATATCTCCGGGACCGCCTTCTGCCGCACAAATCCCAGCGACTGGTTAGGTCCCACAGAGTTGGCCTTCTCCGGGTCCCGTCGACTAAACAATGTCATCTAGCGGGACCCAGGGGAAGAGCCTTCTCTGTGGTGGCTCCGACCCTCTGGAACCAGCTCCCCCCTGAGATTAGGATTGCCCCCACCCTCCTTGCCTTTCGTAAACTCCTTAAAAACCCCCTCTGCCGTGAGGCATGGGGGAATTGAAACATCTCCCCCTTGCCCATGTTGTTTTGGTGTATGATTGATTGTGTGCTTGTTTTTTATATATGTTGGGGTTGCTTTTATGAATTTTTTAACCTAAAACTGTAATTAGATTGGTAAATATTAGATTTGTCAGTATGTACTGTTTTTGCCATTGTTATGAGCCGCCCCGAGGCTGCGGAGAGGGGCAGCATATAAATCCAATAAATCTAATCTAATCTAATCTAATCTAAATGATAGCTAGATGATAGCTAGCTAGCTAGAAGATAGATGATAGATAGATGGATAAAAAGAGAAGAAGAGGGAGAGAGGGAGGGATGTGGGAGGGGAGCGAGAGAGATAGATAGATAGATAGATAGATAGATAGAGAGAGAGAGAGAGAGAGAGAGAGAGAGAGAGAGAGAGATTGCATAGCAGCCATATATGTGGTGGACACACCATGGCTATTATGGATTATCTGTTCAGTGAAAGGTGGTATTAATGTTGGATTGTTCTGAAAATCTATGATCAGTTTTAGTTCTGTGAGTGAGCTGAGATTCTGACCATCAATTTAATCAACTCAATTATACTGTATAAAACATCTAGCCATATGTTAGATGAATATTACAGCTGCTGTCTAAAAGGTAGTTAATTGCTACTAATTAGATTGACTTTGTATAGTTTAATGCTTCTCCAAGATAACAAATGCACATACTTTTTAAAATGGAATTAATAATGATCAAGGACAAGTAGTAGGGTTATTTTCTACACCTTTTGTGTAGTTTATGCTTGATGTACAACATAGATATGCTAATAGTGTCTTGTCTATCTAGCCCAGGAATTTGGAAACCAATTTCAATTTGACAAGTATTGATAGTGATTATGTTCGTGTAATTTTGCAAATTTCAAACTTGTGCCTAATTCCCCCATTGTGTATACAGTGATCCCCCGTTTATTGCGTCCCCAACCATTGCGAACAGGGTACTTCGCGATTTTTCCACCCGGAAGTCAAAATACCATCTACGCATGCGTGCCCGTTTTTTCTATGGGCACGCATGCGTAGATGGCAACCGGGAGATCAGCTGCTGGGCGGCTTCCCTGAGTCTTCCCCCTCTTGCTGGCGTCAGCGAGGAGTTTCCCCACAGCCCACGCAAACTCCTCGCTGCCGCCCGCCCTTCGCCCGCCCACGCCGTTCATTCTCGCCGCTTTTGAGCTGAGTCCGGAATCGAATTTGCTCCCGGACTCAGCTCGAAAGCGCCGAGAACCAGCGTGGACAAGCCGTTCCTTGGCGCTTGCTATCGGCGCTTTTGAGCTGAGTCCGGGAGCGAATTCGCTCCCGGACTCAGCTCGAAAGCGCCGAGAGCCAGCGCCCCCCGGACCCCCAACCCGGGTTTGGGGGGCTGCTAGGAAGCCCTCCATGCCGGCGGCAAACAGCCGCGCCGCCCCCAATCTTCGGCTCCTCGCTAGCGCTGTGGGAGTAAAAACACCATCTGCACATGCGCAGATGGTGTTTTTACTTCCGCAGCGCTATTTCGCGAAAACCCGCTCATTGCGGGGGGTCCTGGAACGGAACCCTCGCAACGAGCGGGGGATCACTGTAATATGAATCAGGATACATGTTATTATTTTGCATGTTTATCTGATGATTAAAGAGATCATAACAGGCTATAATTAATATATATTATTGTACTGTATTTTTACTGTATTTTTCATACTAGAGACATAACAAAGACTTGATTTTGATTTTTTAAAAACTTTCTAAAACATTAGAAATGTATAGTTATTGTGATGCAATTGCCATTGGTTTCTCTTTTCAATTCATGTGAAATCTGATGTTATCAATTATTTGTGCTATATTTATTAATCACTAATATGTCAAATTTAGAAGAACACGAATTGATGGTCGTTGCATCACAATTGTACAATTTGCTTTTTAAAGTGCCCTATCTGAGTGGATTTTTAATTAGATTCTAATTATATAACAAGAATAACATATATTGAATTATTTATCTAATCAATATTTCTTGCAATATATTAATATATAATAAAATTATTGTTACTAAGAATTTCATTTAAAGTTTGTAAAGGCACAAAACCAGTATAAAATGACACTTAGAACAAAAAAATGTTTATGTATACCTTTTGAGAAACTCCATAATATTTTTGATATCTTTTATTACCAGGAATATTCTAACTATTTCAAATAAGGCCATACTGCAGTATTAATTTGCCAATAGATATTATTCCATGATATAGAATTAAGATAGTTATGTTCTGTGAAACAATGATATAACTGAAATTGACTGACTAATGAATTGGAAATAAAGTTTTGAACAATAAAGTATTGTTGATTAATGAATTGAATTGTTTGATGAATGTAGGTTATATTTCATTAATCTTATTTAAGCAGCTGCTATGTATACTATATTAATAACCTAAATTCAAAATCTTGGAAGTCTCATTCAGTAGGAGTCACATTTTGCCAGCAATTGCAAATAACCTGACTACCTAATAGAAAACCTGATGAAAAATAAATGTACTAATAGTTATTAATCAGAACTACAAATCTTTCATGCATATTAAACATCCATTTTGGTCTTCAGAAGAAAATGTGATTAGGAATCTAGTAAGGGGATGCAGTGGCATAGTGACTTTGATGGTGGGCTCTCTTGGGCCACAGATGGTTGGCAGTCTGGCAATTCAAGCCCATGACACCACATTAAAGAGTGAGCTCCTATCCTTTGACCCTAGCTCCTGCCCACTTAGCAGTTCAAAAGTATATAAAAATGCCAGTAGAAAAACAGATTAATTAGGAAAAGATAGCAGTTTTCATGTGGAAGCAGGAGCAAATGCTGGACCTGCCTATATGCAAGGCTAATGAGATCTCTTCTCTATTCTCCCATTAAAGAGATCCAGCAAAGAATCATCCCCAGAGAAAAATCATCCAGATGCCCCAAGCTCTATGGCCTCCCCCAAGATAAACAAAGAAGGAACACCACTCAGACCCATAGTCAGCTCCAGAGTTTCACCCCTACAGAATCTTGCCAAATTTCTTGCCAAACAACTTCAGCCCTGCACAGAATCGATCACCTCACATGTACATAACTCATTCCACTTCATAGAAATCACAACAGAATCTACACCCAGCGACCTTTCCATGAGCTTTGATGTCATATCCCTCTTCACCCATGTGCCTATTAAAGAACCCCTAACAGCTATCCAAAACATTTTGAAACCAATGCCTTAGATAAATCTGAACACAAACACAAACTCTGGCTTAGATGACACAGGGGTGCGCTACTGCCCGGATGGGAGGGGGGGGAACGCAGTGGGGTAGCGAAAATAGAGGTCCACCCCAGAGCACCCAATTTGCAGGTCACTCCTGTGTGGGGCTCTTCAGGGGTCAGTCAACTAAACAATGTTGTTTGGCGGGACGCAGGGGAAGAGCCTTCTCTGTGGCAGCCCCGGCCCTTTGGAACCAACTCCCCCCAGAGATTAGAATTGCCCCCACCCTCCTTGCCTTTCATAAGCTTCCTAAAACCCACCTCTGCCATCAGGCATGGGGGAACTGAGATATTCTTTCCCCCTAGGCCTTACAATTTATGCATGGTATGTTCGTATATATGTTTGGTTTTATAATAAGTTTTTTTAAGTTGTTTGGTATTGGATTGTTACATGCTGTTTTTTGTCACTGTTGTTAGCCGCCCCGAGTCTGCGGAGAGGGGCGGCATACAAATCAAATCAAATCAAATCAAATCAAATCAAATCAAATCAAATCAAATCAAATCAAAAATATCTAATGAAACCACTGGGTGGGAGGTAGTGAAGGTACTGGAGGCTGCTGGGTAGTTTTGTAGTATGGCCAGTGCATGATTTATCCAGCCTGTGGGCTGAAAATTTAGACATGCTACTCCATGCTATGCAGTTACACGTTCTGCTCCCCCTGAAAGGGAGAGAAGAGGATAAGATAGGAGAGGCTTCTGTAGGGCAAGCCTAAGGAGAGAAGGGTATAGTAAAGGATTAATGGGGCCAGCCTGAGGGAGAGAAGGGGATAGGAGAGGGTCAGTGGGGTCAGGCTGAAGGAGAGAAGGGGCATAGGAGAGGAGATACTTCTGTAGGACAAGCCTGGGGGAGATAAGGGGAGATGAGAGGAGGGGATTATGTGGGGCAAGCCTGACAGAGAGAAAGGGAGAGAAGGAGAGAGGAGATGATAGATGGATGGATGGATGGATGGATGGATAGATGGATGGATGTGTGTGTGTGTGTATATGTCATATGCTAAAACAAAATAAATGGATAAATTAGATATCTAATACTAAACTGTGAGTTAGTGGGCTTTGCTTTTCATTTTGACAAAATCAATTGCACAGATCAAATCTTTGCTCTCAAAGGACTGGCTGAAGCGGGTAATATTAGGCTCAGCAAAGCATGGATAAGATTGCTTTCTTATTTCTCAAAATGTAATGAATTTCATGGAGTTCTTTCAAATGGAAATATTGCACTGAAAGCAAGGACAAGTACAGTTTAGGTGAGAAGAATCAACCCAGCGCTGAAGTGAGAACATTAGGAATAAAATATTTCAACAAGATCTGCCTTAAACAACTCACCATGGGTCTGACTGGGGATTTACACTTACACTTTTCAGGGTTATGTTTTTACCTCAGGCTAGCATTAAGTATGCCTTTCTGAAACTTGTATGTTTGTTGCTTCTTTGGTTTGGGAGCTACATGGAATTTGACAGTGAGATGATGTCAGGTTTTACTAATACTTCATCTGTATTTTTTTTTAAATTTTTCCTGCTATGCAATGAATATGCATTTGTGAAAGAATGTTTGAGAATGGTAAGCTGAAATAAATTTAAGACACTCATCATAAAGTCAATTAGATTCGACTGGAAATAATTCCACTGCCCTGGATTACTTAGATGGGGAAAGGAAGTTTATTTGTGCATTTATGGTTTTAATTGTCATATTGTTTGCCGCCTCAGAGGCAATTATACTGAGATGACGGTCCAAAGATGGGCTACAAGAATGGTGGAAGGTCTTAAGCATAAAACGTATCAGGAAAGACTTAATGAACTCAATCTGTATAGTCTGGAGGACAGAAGGGAAATGGGGGACATGATCGAAACATTTAAATATGTTAAAGGGTTAAATAAGGTCCAGGAGGGAAGTGTTTTTAATAGGAAAGTGAACACAATAACAAGGGGACACAATCTGAAGTTAGTTGGGGGAAAGATCAAAAGCAACATGAAGAAAATATTATTTTACTGAAAGAGTAGTAGATCCTTGGAACAAACTTCCAGCAGACGTGGTAGATAAATCCATAGTAACTGAATTTAAACATGCCTGGGATAAACATATATCCATCCTGAGATAAAATACAGAAAATAGTATAAGGGCAGACTAGATGGACCATGAGGTATTTTCTGCCGTCAGACTTCTATGTTTCTATGTTTCCATGAGTAGCTAGAGAAATTGAATAAAATAATTAAATAAAAGCTAGAGTCCTCCAGCTGGAATTTGGGATTCTAGTTATTGCCACAGTCAGGAGTCTGGTATGACTACCTCAAATAATATGCAAAAGGCCATACATGTTTCAGTTTAAACTCAGATCCAAGGTGCTATGCATACTTTCAGTTTTAATGACTGCCACAGCAAGATTATTCACATCACCACTTAAGTGAGTCAATTATCCATGGTGAAAAGATTCAGATTTGTCAATGATTTCTCACACAATTACACTGTTCAGACATATCTGTAGCCTAATTATTTTAAAAGCCTAATTTACTCCAGTCATTAGTGGGATTTAAAAAAAAAAATATACATCATTTGTCTTTTGTACAGCAATTTGGTGACTTTATCCTATACTTGAAAAAACATGTTGTTTGTTTTCTTCACATTTTTAAGGAGGGAAGATGTTTAGATAAGTAAGATGGTTAAATATATACAGATCAAAACTGTTTGTTTCCCAAGTACATTCCATAAATTATAACACAACATTAAAATGCTAATTTAATAATGGTTAATTTGAAGTTGCAGATTGAAGGCACTCTATCCCAAATTTGTCATTCATATTGTGGGACGAGATCAATGTATTTTGTTATGCAAAAGCACCTCACCATATGTTAGGAAAAAATAGATCTACAAAATTTAATTAGCTCAGATTTCTTAATTAGATGTATTATGTTAATATTTTTATCCCTTTAGAGTAGTATTGAAATTCAACTCCTAATTGCTTATACATGCAAATAATACTCTCTGTCAACGAAAGCTTATGTGCTGTTTTACTTTAGATAGAATTAATCTAGTAAAATCCTATTAAAACTAAATGCAGGTTTACAAAGTTTGTTGTAGATCAGAGGTCCCCGAATTTGGCAACTTTAAGACTTGGCTGGGATATCTATGATATCATAGATGATGACCTCTAATATTTTGATTGACAAACATTTTTCTCTGACTGTAATACTACTGAAGACTACTACAAAATATTTTTGCTTGAAATGCAGAAAGGCATTAAATTATATGTAACACTAATTATCACCAAAACCGAGAAAAACAAATTACCCATAAAAATAAGGAAGCTCCAATCCAAAAAAAGGATCCAAAAAAAGCGGAAAAACAAAACTGTCTACATTGCTAACTTTAAAAGCCACTACAAAAATCTATGCTACCAATTAAAGACCGAATGTATCAATTATCACATCAATCAAAAAGAAAACGTTCTGTGCACAAATTCCACACATGCCTTCTACAACTTTGTAAACAACAAACTAAAAGACTTGAGATCCATCCCACCCCTCAAAGGACCAAATGCTATTAAAGCTGTTCTGTCTGGGTTCCCCCAGACCTCAACACCAACTGGAAAAAACAGCCAGACACTCTGGTAAAAGCAAAAGTACTTTATAGCTGGAAAAAATAAACACAGAGGAAAACCTGTTCTTCCCAACAGACAGGCTATAATACTTTACAGCAGAGTCCTGATGTCCAGACAATACAGCAAGCTTCTTGCTGGCACACCCACCCCAAGGTTTCAGTAGTCAAAGGCACAAACCAGGATTCCAAGACGCCAAAGTTCACAGCCAGGTCCCAAGACTCTCAAAGATAAAACTCCACAAGCCAGGAAGGGTGGGTCTGCCTTTTAGCCTTTCCAAAGAGCACCACACCCAAACCCAGCTGTTGCCTCTTTAATGCTGAAAGTACCTAGCCAATTGGTCCCTTCGCTGTGTAGCTCTTCTCTGTCGCAGATCAATTATGGCTTGTGCATTTTCCTCTAAGGAATCCAGGCTGCTTGCTGGGGAGAGCTCCCTCTGGGGGGACTCTGGCTGTCCTCCCTCTTCTTCAGCCTGGGATTCCTCCTCCTCGTCTGCCTGCACCTCCTGTTCCTCATCCTCTCCCTCTGAGCTGGAAACCGACAGAAGATCAGCCGTTCCCTGAGGGGCCTCAGACGGAACCACAACAAAAGCCAACCTCTTTAACACATTCTTCAGCCCCATCTTTGTAAACAGCAATGGCTCATGCCCAATATTTCCTAGTCACAACCTAAACAATTGCAATGATCTATCACAAATTGATTTTGCAGAAGATAATGTTGGAAAAGGATTACACAACCTAAAACTTTCTCTATCCATTGGACCTGACAATCTATGTGCCACGCCTACCAAGCCCTGCCCACAGAACCGGTAGTAAAAAAAAATAGCATTGAGCCACTGATTACAAGCTATACCAGTGCTTCACTATTTTGATCTTTGTAGATATAAATACATCACAGTGTCTAAATACCTTTTCTAAGGCTTTCATAACTACTATACCAAGTGCTAGTCTGCAGACTGCAGTCCATGTCTTGGTTTATTCTGACATGCAGTTTGTTTTCTTCCATTTCTCAATAATTGGCATTTATTCTCAATGTCTTGTTTAAGTACATTTCAAAGTCCCTCTGGTTCTCTACCATAAAATTTAGAGTAAAAACTGATGAACATAAGATTATGCAATTGATGTTATTCAGTAATTAATTGCATTGTAACCAAGCATTGTTCTAGATGTAGTTTTCCAAGCAATAGCAGTAGCACTAGACTTATATACCACTTCATAGTGCTTTACAAGCCCTAATTGGTTTGCAGACTCAGCATATTGCCCCCAACAATCTGAGTCAGTGGTGGGCTTGAAATTAGATCACAACTGGTTTGCATACACACTTGCGCACATGTGCAACACTTCTGCAGATGCACAGAAGTGTCCTGGGTGAGTGGCAGATCCTCCACTGCCATTCCCATTTCCTCCATTTCCTTATACAATGCTATTTAGTATTCCAATATACTTCTAGGTTCTTTTCTGGCTATAATATTCATCTCCACATGAACTAAGAATAATTTATGGTCAGTTTTGGTAATTTCTTTGTTGTTACCTGGAGACAAGGCCCTGAATGGCAATACATATCCTTCCTGCAAGGTGTCTTATTGAGTCTACACACAGATGCTTCAGTTCCCTCCAGCAGGGTATCATTTACCATCATGTCACAGCTGTTCTTTCCTAAGATGCTTCTTCAATTTCTTCAAGGTCTATCAAGTGTCAGTAGCAAGTTTCACTTAACCAGCTATTAATTGTCTTAGGAGAGGGAGAGAGAGAAAGAGAGGGGGGATGAGGGAGGGAGAGAGAGAGAGGGAGAGATTATGCAATTGATGTTATTCAGTAATTAATTGCATTGTAACCAAGCATTGTTCTAGATGTAGTTTTCCAAGCAATAGCAGTAGCACTAGACTTATATACCACTTCATAGTTTTTCTTTTTCTCTATTGTTCTATTCGCTCTTCTGTACCTTTGGAGAACTTTAAATGTCCTGTCCAAGAAATTCTTGTTTTTCTTGACTCATTGCAATGCATAAACTCTTAAAACAATTTCACTTTGCCATATATATGAGTTGGGCAGGTGGGAAGGTGTATTCAGCAATTGTATAGGAAGGATAGAGTACAGAGAAGGGGAGGTGGAATAGCCATTTATGTCAAAGAAAGTCTAAAAGCAACATTAATTCAAAATACAGGAAAGGAATGTCTAAAAGGAACACTAATTCAAAATAAATAGCTGGAGACTCTCTGGGTTTGCATTCAGACCCATTGTCCTCCAGGGCGATCTGAGGATTATGACAACAAGATGGTGGATGAAATTACCCAAATGGCAGTAAAGGGAGATATTGTGGTTATGGGTGATTTCAACATGCCTGATGTTGATTGGAATATCCCTAATGCCCTTACATGCAAAAGTAAGAATATAGTAGAGGTCCTTACAGGAGCAGCTCTGGCACAGCTGGTTAAGACACAAACTAGAGGGGAGAATATTCTAGATTTAGTTTTTATGAATGGGAATCGGGTTTCATAGGTTTAGGTGGGAGAAAATTTAGGTTGCGGTGACCTCTTATGTTTCTGGTTTGATGTAAAAACTGATTGTGAGCAATCCTATACTACAACCAAAGTATTGGATTTCAGAAAAACAAATTTCAATGAAATGGGGGAATATTTAAATAATGAATTAAAGGGGAGGGATAAAATGGCAGGAGTGAGCACCCAGTGGACTGTATTAAAAAAGACCATCTTAAAATCCACTGGACTATATGTAAGGGAAATTACTAAAGATAAAAGGAAGAAGAAACCACTATGATTTAGTAATGAAGTAAGGGCTATAGTCAATGCAAAAAGGTCTGCCTATAGGAGGTATAAAGAGTCTGGAAGTATAGCTGACAGAGAGAAGTGTATAAAATGAGACAGAAGGAGGCAAAACAGATAATATATGCTGCTAAAGCTTCAAAAGAGGAAGAAATTGCCAAATCTGTAAAGAAGGGGGATAAAACCTTCTTCAGATATATTAGTGATAGGAAGAACTGCAGCATCACAAAGCTTAGTACTGGAGATAATACATATATTGATGGGAATAAGGAGATCACCGACCATTTGAATAGCTACTTCTGTTCAGTTTTCCCAGAAGGCAGCTTAAAATATAATACTATGGATAGATATAGCATTGCTTCCAGCTGTAGGGATTCAGTTCCAGTGGTCTCAGAGACCAGTGTATTAGAAGAATAAATAAGGCAATGGGACCAGATGGCATCCACCCCAGAGTTCTTAAAGAACTCAGATCTGTGATTGCTACCCCCCTGACTGATTTGTTTAACCAATCCCTTTTAACAGGAGATGTTCCTGATGATTGGAGAATGGCCAATGTTGTGCCTATCCACAAGAACAGCAGTAGACAAGAAGCTTGTAACTACAGGCCAGTTAGCTTGACATCAGTTAAAATGATGGAGACTCTACTCAAAAAAAGGATAAATCAGCACCTAAAAACCAATAACTTATTGGACCCAAACCAGCATGGCTTTACTGAGGGCAAATCATGTCAGACTAACCTCATTGATTTCTTTAACTATGTCACATGGTGTTGGATGAAGGTGGTGCTGTGGATATTGCCTATCTGGACTTCAGCAAAGCCTTTGATACGATTCCACACAAAGAGCTGATAGAAAACTAGTGAAGATTGGACTTAATCCCTGGATAGTTCAGTGGATTTTCAGACAGCTGAAGCATAGATATCAGAAGGTTGTTGTTAATGTCAAGTATTCTGAGCAGAGCCTGGTTACAAGCGGTATGCCACAAGGGTGTGTTCTGGGTCCTATTCTTTTTAATATCTTTGTGAGTGACATAGGGGAAGGTTTGGTAGGGAAGGTTTGCCTATTTGCCGATGATTCTAAAGTGTACAATAGGGTTGATATTCCTGGAGGCGATTTTCACCGGTTTTTTGCTTCTGAGCATGCAAAAATATCAATGAAAATTGCCAATATCTCACAGGCACTTGCATCCTCATGCAAGATTTTGTTTGCTGCGCATGCACAGAAGCCAAATCTCATGCCAATTGGTGCACATGCACCCACCAGACGTGTGCGTGTACGCTATGGCCTTAGAGAGCGCACTGGTAGCCCCTAAGTTGGGCAGCCCTTCAGTGCTTAAACCACAAAATAAAATGCATAATTTGCAGTGATATGTATAGCTAAAGTGCTCCTTTCACTTAACCCGCCCCCATCACGATAGAAGATAATGACTATGTATTAATGTCATCTGTTTTGTTGCTGTCAAGTATGATACGCTAGTAAAAACTGTTTTAAAGTTAGCTTAGGTTTTATTTCAAGTCAATTGTAAATAATTCTGCCCATTTATTTGTGAAAGTGTAAAAATATTTCTTAGATTTTAGAGACAATATGACATTCTGTTTGTGCTTTTTAACACTGCATAGCACTAAAGGATTTTAAGTTTTTAATGTAACTCCATATGATCTGTACAAAAATATCCTTCTTACTCAAGCAACATAAAAACAACATATTTAATACTCTATATTGAATCTACAGCATGCCCGTAGGGAAAAGAAAATATACATATGGAATGTTGTAAGGCCAAAGCTGTGATGATTAATATTTAGGTACGAGAAAGTAGGGATCCTGAATTATGTAGCAAAGGGGTTTAGAACTCTGGGGATATTAAAATTAAGTTGTAATATATTTGGTGATTTGCTAGTCAAAGAAAAAAGATCCAAATACATCTTCTTCCGCTACCTAAAGAAATTCACATACAGTGTATGAGAGGTTTGTAGCCCTTCCAGGCACACTGAGACAATATATGCCATGAAAATATATTTTGTGAGGGCATGAGCCCAAACAATAATATCAATTTATCAAAGTGGAAACCAATTAGATTGCTTCACAGCAGCCTCCCAAGATGGTCTTTGTTATACTAAATTTTCTCCCAAACTTCTAATCTTTATGTTTTGAAAGCTGTTATGATGAACCTTTCTATACTTACAGTGGCTTTCTCTGTAACACTCAATGTAACTTAAATATTTAGAATATTGGAGACAGTCTGATAATAACATAGACAGCCAGAAAAGAAACAATGGGTCCTTAAACAATCCAATGATCAATTCAAGGCTCAAATTATCCCACTTTGGACATATCAGTTAGGTCCCACAGAGTGGATCTTCTCCGGGTCCCGTCAACTAAGCAATGTCGCCTGGCGGGACCCAGGGGAAGAACCTTCTCTGTGGCGGCCCCAGCCCTCTGGAACCAACTCCCCCCAGAGATTAGAATGGTCCCCACCCTCCTTGCCTTTCGTAAACAACTTAAAACCCACCTCTGCCACCAGGCATGGGGGAATTGAGATCCTCTTTCCCCCTAGGCCTTTACAATTCTATGCATGGTATGTATGTATGTATGTATGTTTGGTTTTTATATTAATTGATTTTTAATCATCAATACCAAATTACTATTGTACACTGTTTTATTGTCGCTGTTAGCCGCCCCGAGTCTCTGGAGAGGGGCGGCATACAAATCCAATAAATAAATAAATAAATAAATAAATATCATGCAAAAAACTAGAAGTCTGCAGAAAAAAACAAAAGGAAAGATGAGAAAAGAATGAACAGTAGAATGAACAGAATGGACTAAATTACAGTGACAACGGATGCACCGTTGGAAGTCATGGAGCATCAGGCTGGAATTTGAAAAAAATGTGATCTCAAAGAGTTAATTCTGACTTGATTATACAAAGAAATTTTTGGATGATGTTAGGAACTACTGTATTTGCTTTGTAATTATGTTTATTCTCCTTCTGTCTCTTCTCTTCTCCCTCTATATTTAAGAATCTTAGGAAACTAAAGACACACATTTTTAAAAGAGAGGGAAGGTAGGGGTGAAATTCAAAAAAAAATCCTTACAGGTTCTCTGTGTGTGGCTTGGTGGGCATGGCAGGATATTGCAAAATCTCCATTCCCATCCCACTCTGAGGCCAGGCAGGGGTGGTCTCTCAACTAGTCAAAATTTCCGCTACTGGTACTGCAGAACATATCAGAATCTGCTGAATTTAACACCCAAGGGAAATATATTATATTATCATATCAGATTATGTTACATTCATTATATTAGAATGATTTTAGCTAAATGGGTAGATGTGAACATTATATCACAGTATTTTAGGTTTATATAAATATTGCATGAGTGAGTTTCTTGGCACTTATAAGAGAAATGTTTCCAACTACTGCAAGTCATCCTAAATTATATTTGGTAATACATGAAATAATAGAGGAATGAAGGGAATACATTTGTGTACATAAATAGAGATTTATTCCCAATTTAATATTAGCAATTCTGTCATTTCTGTGGTTCTGGTGGTAACTTAGAATAAATTTTCATACCTTAATATTCTGTTTATCATTGTAAATAACAGTTTATTTCAACCAAATATAAAGAAAAGCAACAACATTACAGAGTCAATTTCTCTTTCTCTCCGTCTCTCTCTCTACCTCCTGGTTTCCATCTGGTATTGTATTATCTTTTTAAAAGGTGGCTAGTCTTTGAATGTATGCTTTAAATATAAATAGCAAATAATAAAATAAAATATATGCCAGATTCATAGAAGAAACATCCCTGTATCAGACACTACACTGTAGTTGTCAGAATAATTTTATTTGAAAAACTTTGTTTTTGTATACTATAAATACTATCCAGATATGTAAAATCACAGTTAAAAGCTCAACATTGGAATTAACTTCATTCATGCAATGTGTCCTTCTCCTCTTCAATGGGTCCTGGTTTGCTTTCACCACTCCCCCATTTCCTCCCACCCACCATGGCAACCATATTCTCCAAACTAATCCATCCATACCAGGGACAAAAACTTCCCATTGTCTTACTAACCATCAGTGGGAGGTACACTGAGCACCTTGGGACACTGTAGTATCATCAGATCCAAGCTACCAATTCGTCCATACATTCATACAAATTGACAGTTCCTCCATACATTCATACAAATTGGAGTATCCCACATTCATATTCACAACCTTGCTCACTGTCGCTCACCCAGCTACAGGTACCCTACCTTGCCATTACCACTAGCTGTAAGAGGGTTTTCCTCATTCACCCAGCCTGATTCGTCTTCTAACTCTCATCCTAAAGGAGGAATCAATCATTCACAATAACAATTCAGCAAGATTTACATTATTTCAGCTTCCTTCTTTTTCCTAATTCCTATTATCCTTTTCCTCCCACTTAGGACTGTATGACTGTAACTTGTTGCTTGTATCCTAAGATTTTTATTAATATTGATTGTTTCTCCATTGCTTGTTTGACCCCTCTGACAATTATTAAGTGTTGTATCACATGATTCTTGACAAATATATCTTTTTCTCTTATGTACACTGACATCATGTGCACCAAGACAAATTCCTTGTGTGTCCAATCACAGTCGGCCAATAAAGAATTCTATTCTATTCTCGCAAAGGGGCGGCATACAAATCCAATCAATCAATCAATCAATCAATCAATCAATCAACCAATCCCTTCCATTACAGTACATTACATTAAATCATACTGTCCTTACTATTTGCACCACTCTCCTGAGAATTACCATTCTCAGAGAATGTTTAATGTGCATGTGACTTGAGTGTTGTATGTCTAACATTCAAAGCAATTGTTTTTCTATTTTATTTTTAAAAAGTGTTATATGGATATGTCGGGAGAAACATAAAAGTAAGTTGAATGTGGAGTTATTTAAGAAGAAGTGGACTATAAAACATGATAAGGTTAAGAATGAGTAAGTGTTGAATAAATGTGGATTGAATATAGAAATTGAAGAAGTGTGTGAATGAGGGAAAAAAGAATGATGATCAAATGGTAAAATAAATATAGAGAAGAAGAATGACTGTCAAGAAGAAAAATTGAAAGAGTCATAACTGGATAACTTGATGAGATCCTTGAAAAGGGTGAAATAGGAAGTTTAAATTGCAAAAGGCAACTTTGCTTTGTGTGTGTGTGTGTGTGCGCGCACCTGAAGAGAGAGAGAGTGAAAGCAAGAGAAAACACATATAGTTGAAAACAGAGAAGTACAGTGATCCCTCGATTATCGCGAGGATTACGTTCCAAGACCTCTCGCGATAATCGATTTTCCGCAGTATAGTGGTGCGGAAGTAAAAACACCATCTGCGCATGTGCGCCTTTTTTCCATGGCCGCGCATGCGCAGATGGTGGAGGCGGGGAGCAACGAGAGTGCGGAAGCCGACAGATTGCTTTGAATGCCGGCTGCCCCTGCCCCCCCAGCACCCGCCCGCCCGCCATTCGCCACCCGCCCGGCTGCTCGCTCGCCGCTCGCCCGTTCACCCACCCGGCCGCTTGCTTGCCCGTTCACCCGCCCGCCGTTTGCAGCTCGAGAGCAAGAGGGGGAGAGATAGAGAAAGAGAGAGAAGGAAAGAAAGAGATGAGAGGGGGAGGAAGAGAGTGTGAGAGAGGAAGAAGCAAGATAGAGAAAGAGAGAGAGAAAGAAAGATGAGAAAGGAAGGAAGAGAGTGAGAGAGAGGAAGAAAGAGAGAGAGAGAAGAGTGGAAGGAAGAGAGAGAGAAATGATAGAAAAAAGGGGAGAAAAAAAGAGAAATGAGAAAATGATTGAAGCAGAGAATGACAGGAAAGAAAGAGAAAGAGACAGAGAAGTGACTCTTGGTGATGACGTATGACGTCATCGGGTGGGAAAAACCGTGGTATAGCAAAAAAACCGTGGAGTATTTTTTAATTAATATTTTTTGAAAAACCGTGGTATAGCGTTTTGCAATAATCGAGATCGCGAAAATCGAGGGATCACTGTATAGTGAATAATACTGTATTTAATGAAGCTGCTATAAATAAAGGCCAGAAATGAGACCAATTTGAGACTAGTTAGCCAAGACAATGTGACTTCTAATACTGCTTTAGGGATGCAAGTCAGCTGGGTGGCCTTGGGTCAATCACATTCTCTCAGCCAGTGGTGGGTTGTTTCCAGTTCGGACTGATTCTTAGAACCAATAGTGCCATTGGTGGGAGCAGGGGTGGGCTACTGCCCAGATGGGAGGGGGGGGAAATGCATTGGGTTGTCGGAAAAGGAGCTCCACCCCAGAGCACCCAATTTGCACTGAAAGATGTTGAAAGAAAATGCAGGGCGTCCTGCATAAGCCACGCCCACAGTGTGATAGTAAAAATTTTGGTAGCCCTTCACTGGGTGGGAGGTTCTATCCACCCGCCCGGGATGCTTCCGCGTATGTGCAAGTGTGCATACAAACTGGTAATAAAGGGTTTTAGAACCCACTACTATCTCAGCCCAACCGACCTCATAGGGTTCTTATTGTGTGGAAAATAGGAGGTGGAGAGAGTATTGTGCGACTTTATTGCCTTGGGTTATTTATTAAAATAATAAAAAATGGAGTATAAAATAAATAAATACAGAGCAGCATACAAATCTAATAAATAGATAGATAGATAGATAGATAGATAGATAGACAGACAGACAGACAGACAGACAGACAGACAGACAAATGTATATCTTCTTTTTTCTTACCACTTGCTTTAAATACATCAAATTCATTTGTTTGTTTTTATTTATTTGTCATTTATTTATTATTCATTATTCATTGTTTTTTTTATCATTTTATGCTTTTTCTATGTTCTGTATAAAGGTACCAAGAAAAAATAAATAAAAACGAGGCTACCGTGAGTTCTAGTCCTTTCTTAGGCCCCTTTTCAAATTATGTCTGTCTACAGTTTCAGATTTTTTTTGGGGGGGTGGGGGGCAGGGACTGATACTTTTTGTATTTTTTAATTTGTTAAAGGCTTTATTTGCCTTTAATGAATTGCACTAAATACAATTTCAAATAGGTACTCCGTTTTTAAACACCACTGGTGGTCAGCATAGCTTACTCCCAAGTAAATCAATATGAGATTGCATCCTGAGAGTAACTGCTTGTTCTGATTCATTACTGCATTATTTTTCTTCTTTCATGAGACAAATAATAATGTTTCTTCAGTACTTAAATCCCAAGTTTTATGTTGCGTGCACTCCTAGATTGTAGTTGCCTTAAAATCTGTCCCCTCTAGAATGAAGGCATATTAGATCAGCAAATAATCTACCAGGAGAGATATATATCATTACTCTTTTCCAGTAATTGTGTAATCAAATAAAAGCTCTCTGAACTTCTTAGCAACAAATGAAACTTTTGAGTGGATTGGGTAATTCAGTTAACTAAAAGCAGATATATGTTCATTCCAAGATTTAAGCTGAGATGGATGAACACAAAACATTCAGGCTTCTTTCTGCCCTGTTCCCCAGAGTGTGTTTAAATAGATTAATTTGCAGATCAGATGTTTTGGATTTAATCTAAGCTATTCAATGCTGATTTGATTTAAATAAAGCTTTCTCTAGAGAGATTAACTCATCCTAAAATTGATCTCTATTAGATACATGCTTATGACATGAAAGTGAGGCCTGAGTTTGAAAACTGAATCCGTGCTCAGAATGTTAAAAGTGTAGCATTTGACAAAGGAAAACCTGGCGCATGCATGCACACCCACACAAACACCAACTTATGCACGGATATTGTACACTTATACATATACATGTGCATGTGCCCACACATAAAATATACATATGCACACTCAAACGTCTGAGACAGAATGACTTGTCAGTTATTATAAAAAGAAATTTATTGTTTCATAGTGTTTTTGCTATTTAAAATAGTGGCATTGTGTGTGTTTTGTTTCTGGTATATTGCTTCTGAACTACACTGGCAGGCTGATAAATCAGATCACCAACCATACATAATTTAGTTCAGTAGGTAGCTGGCTGTGCTGCACAGAATACAAATATGCTTCCAACAAATTTTTCTTCTTCTTTTCCGTGGCTATTGTTGGAGGAAGTGCTTTTTATGTTGCTGGAAAATGGGGATCAGACCTGATTCAGACTAGTGGAACAGGTTTTGGTCATTTAACTGAAAAAGACTTGGTTGTAGAATTGTGGGGAGGGAGAGGGTTATAGGTAATACAGTACTTGAGGTGAAAGAAATTATATGACAAGATAAAGCATGGAGAAAGAAGAAAGAAGCAGGGAGAAAGAACAAACTCAAACTCAACCAAGACAAGACGGAGTGGCTGTGGGTCTTGTCTCCCAAGGACAATTCCATCTGTCCGTCCATCACCCTGGGGGGAGAATCATTGACCCCCTCAGAGAGGGTTCGTAACTTGGGCGTCCTCCTCGATCCACAGCTCACATTAGAGAAACATCTTTCAGCTGTGGCGAGGGGGGTGTTTGCCCAGGCAACTGGTGCATCAGTTGCGACCCTATCTGGACCGGGAGTCACTGCTCACAGTCACTCATGCCCTCATCACCTCGAGGCTCGACTACTGTAACGCTCTCTACATGGGGCTACCTTTGAAAAGTGTTCGGAAACTTCAGATCGTGCAGAATGCAGCTGCGAGAGCAATCATGGGCTTCCCTAAATATGCCCATGTCACACCAACACTCCGCAGTCTGCATTGGTTGCCGATCAGTTTCCGGTCACAATTCAAAGTGTTGGTTATGACCTATAAAGCCCTTCATGGCACCAGACCAGAGGGACCTCAGGGACCGCCTTCTACTGCACGAATCCCAGCGGCCAGTTAGGTCCCACAGAGTGGGTCTTCTCCGGGTCCCGTCAACTAAACAATGCCGCTTGGCGGGACCCAGGAGAAGAGCCTTCTTTGTGGCGGCCCCGGCCCTCTGGAACCAACTCCCCCCAGAGATTAGAATTTCCCCCACCCTCCTTGCCTTTCGTAAGCTACTTAAAACCCACCTCTGCCGCCAGGCATGGGGGAATTAAGACTTTTTTCTCCCCCTAGGCCGTTACAACTGTATACATGGTATGTTTGTATGTATGTTTGGTTTTTATATATTAAGGGGTTTTAATTTGTTTTTAGTATTGGATTTTATTGTATATTTTCATGATTGTTGTTAGCCGCCCCGAGTTTTCGGAGAGGGGCGGCATATAAATCCAATAAAACTTGAACTTGAAACTTGAAACTTGAAATTGATCAGCAGTCTGAAAGACAGAGACATGGTTGAGGAGGACATAAAAAGGGAACACAGGGAGAATTTCTAACTCTTCTTCTCTATTCAGTTGCCCCTCTGTGTCAATAGGTTATGAGGTGCTGAGGTACTATGCAGCAAAAGCATACTTGACCAGATTTTAAATGTATCCAGTATGAAAGATTTGACTCAGTTTTCCTGTAGTCCAGTAACCTCTGAGGTAAAATGCCATCATTTAACTTTACAAATAGCATTTGAATGTGTGTGGTAAATGAAAAGATTGTTGCAAGATAGTTTCCTCAATTTCTAGGATCATTTGGGCTGACAGAATATTTCTAGAATTGGTGACTATTAAAATGTGCATTGAATGAAGACAATGTGAGAACAATAGACAAATGTAGAGAGTTGTACGTAGGAATTTATCCACATTACACAGAGCTTGTGGGAGTTATTGGATAAAATGTTCAATGTTCAATTGCAAGAGATATTTGATACATGGAGAACACATTAAGCACTTCTTAGTCTGGACGTTATATGAAATATGAATTATTAATACAGAATTATTTTAAAAATCAGGATAACATTGTGTCTTCAAAGAATACTTGGCATTCTTCTGTGGCTGCACTGCAAATGTATTACAATAGTAAGAAACAGCTTCTTAATTTGTTTGAAAAATAAATTGACTTGAAAAGAAAACATAAGTATATAATTGGAATAAATAAATATCTCATGCCAGAAGTCCTTGTAAATCCTGTCACTTTGCAATATCACTTCAATAGAAATAATCTCAAAGAAATCAACTATAGAATTCAGAAGTGTTAATGTTTAGACCATGATGATAATTTGCATTATTACCCTATCTATCACATCTATCACATCAAAAAAGTTTCCTGATTGACAGACTAAAATATAAACAAGTATTAAGAATGACATTGTTCTACCCATCCATGCTTGCACCCATCTTCTACCTCACCTATATTATCTGAAAGTTTTTGTGGACTAATATTTCATTTAGTATAGAATAAAATTCCACTTAATGTTTATATTGCATCATCTGGAGGTTAAAGATTAAATTTCAAGATATGAAACATTTCAGACAAATCATTTTCTGTATCTTCTGTGCTTTTAATTTTGAGTGCAAAGAGATTGAATGGTTTGCAAAACACATAAGCCAGTAATGTTTAATAGCACCATTCTATTAGCATTTACTTAAAAGCCTCACTAGATTCTCTCTGACTATTTATTTAATAAATATGGGTAAAATATGGGTAAAAGTTCAGTTGGAAGAAATAAATATCTTCGTAGATCTTTCAAAATAGCCAACCTTTTGAATAATGGAACTACTATGCCTTCAATAATTACGGCAATGTCTCCCATGAGTGATAATAATGGCATAAAAAAATAGTACTAACTCATGTTACATGACATGGAATGTCAGTTTATTTTATTTACTTATTTATTTTTAATTTTCCCATTGTATTAGTTTTATATTGAATTTAATGAGTTATTTAAAAGTATGTTCACAAGAAATATGGGGACAAACTGGGAAAAATGAATTAAGGATTTGTTATCAGTGGCTGGTTCAAATCATTAAAGAGAGCTTAACTATTGCTATAAAATAATATAATATGCTTTTTATAAAAATTGACAATTAGAACAGTGGAAACAGTTATTCAGGAGAGAAGCTAGGTAGGCTTCCATCATTGCATGCACTCAAGCAGAGGCTACAGAATCGGAAGAGTATTTTAGTGAGGATTCATGCTTTGAGGAGAGTGCTGGAGTCAATGGGGCTTCCTAGATTCGCCTACGTTTCTGCAACACTCTGCGGCTTGCACTGGCTGCCAATCGTTTTCCGGTCACAATTCAAAGTGTTGGTAATGACCTTTATAGCCCTACATGGCATTGGGCCAGAATACATCCGGAACCGCCTTCTACTGCACGAATCCCAGCGGCCGATAAGGTCCCACAGAGTTGGCATTCTCCGGGTCCCGTCGACTAAACAATGCCATTTGGCGGGCCCCAGGGGAAGAGCCTTCTCTGTGGCGGCTCCGGCCCTCTGGAATCAACTCCCCCCAGATATTAGAACGGCCCCCACCCTCCTTGTCTTTTGCAAATTACTCAAGACCCACCTTTGTCGCCAGGCATGGGGGAATTAGGATATTCCTTCCCCTAGGCCATTACAAGTTATGTATGATATGTTTGTGTGTATGTTTGGTTTTTATAATAAGGGTTTTTAGTTGTTTTATTAAATTGGATTGTTACATGTTGTTTTTTATAATTGTTGTGAGCCGCCCCGAGTCTGCGGAGAGGGGCGGCATACAAATCCAATAATAAATAATAATAATAATAATAATAATAATAATAATAATAATAATAATAATAATCCTTTCCAACTCTGTGAACCTAAGATTTAATGTGCCTGATTAATGCTTTAATAATAAATGAAGGATTAATTAATATTGTATGTAAAATAATGAATACAATTCAATAATGTTATAAGTACTGAGTATTAAAATGATCAGCATGCATCAGCCACAGAAATTTTAAGGAACTGTGTATTCACATTAAGTTGAATCTCTTCTATAGGACGTTTCATTCTGTACTTATTCCTTTTGAGCCTAAATGTGCATTCTCATATCAACATTTGATCCCATTCTTGGTCTATTAAGTGAGCAGAGGAACCATGCACAACTTTTAAATGATACGCATGGTTTTGTTTTTAATTGTTGGATTAAAATTGTTAAAGGGTTAAATACGTTAAAGGGTTAAATAAGATCCACGAGGGAAGTGTTTTTAATAGGAAAGTGAACACAAGAACGAGGGGACACAATCTGAAGTTAGTTGGGGGAAAGATCAAAAGCAACGTGAGAAAATATTATTTTACTGAAAGAGTAGTAGATGCTTGGAACAAACTTCCAGCAGACATGGTTGGTAAATCCACAGTAACTGAATTTAAACATGCCTGGGATAAACACGTATCCATCCTAAGATAAAATACAGGAAATAGTATAAAGGCAGACTAGATGGATCATGATGTCTTTTTCTGCCGTCAGTCTTCTATGTTTCTATGTTTTAAAATTGTTTATACAGGTTTTAATAGAATAGAATAGAATTCTTTAATATTTAATATTTCTGGCTGCGAGCTGCCTAGAGTCCTTAGGGAGTTGGGCGGCATACAAATTGAATTAATAAATACAAATAGAATAAATAAATACTATTTACAGTTAATTAATAGGAACTTCTTCTAAGTCTTGGGCACATGTCTTGAAGAGTTTAGTGCCATATTTTGATTTCTGTTTCCTATTAAGAAAAACATCTATTTATAAGTTCATCTTATTGTTATCTTATTGTTATTTTGTGTCCTTAAGTATGTTTGTAAAACTTTTGAAAACCCATAATGAAAATATATTTTTTTTAAAGGGGGGAAAAATATCTAGAAGTTTTGCTCTCGTTCTAAGCTAGTCTGCTTTTTAAAAGCAAATATTTTAGTTTTGTTTACTAAATTAAGGATAAGTGATATTTCCATTCCAGAATCATGTGCCATCCAGTCAAATCAGGTTTTGTTGTTCCACAACTATTACAAGACCATGTTGCCAGGTTTTACTAAAAACATGGGGTTGTTGGGAAATTCTGCATGGATAATGTACGTTAGAACAGTGTTTCCCAATCTTGGCAACTTGAAGATATTTGGACTTCAACTCCCAGAATTCCCCAGCCAGCGAATGCTGGCTGGGGAATTCTGGGAGTTGAAGTCCAAATATTTTCAAGTTGCCAAGGTTGGGAAACACTGTGTTAGAATATTCCTGACTGGGAGAGCCATGGCAACTAAATCAGCCAATGAGAGCTAAACACATCTGAGCCTGTGCAGACAATCAAAACCGAAACTTAAGTTAGAAGGCTGGGCCTGGTTCGGCCCACTCTCTGCTCTGAACTAGAAACTGCTAGTAACTACTACTATGTTAAAGAAAAAAAATCTGCTGCTGGTATTATGTATATAAAGAAGTTAATGAATCCAGCTGAATCAATTTGTCTCTGTGTGCTTTCTGGAAATGATTTTCTGCAACAAACTCTGACAGTGTAGAAACTGACTACTCATGGGACACCACTGCTGCTATTATTAAGGAGCTTTATTTTGCAATATGAATAAACTTTTGATAGACAATGATAATGTGTGTATCCAACAACTAATCAAAGAGAGAAGCAACCTAGAACTAAGAAGAAATTTACTGATAGTTAGAATGCCTCCAGAAGTTTTGAATGCTATAACACTGGAAGTTTTTAAATAGAATAGAATAGAATAGAATTTTATAGAATAGAATTTTTATTGGCCAAGTGTGATTGGACACACAAGGAATTTGTCTTGGTGCATATGCTGTCAGCGTACATAAAATAAAATATACATTTGTCAAGAATCATGTGGTACAACACTTAATGATTGTCATAGGGGTCAAATAAGGAATGAAGAAGCAATATTAATAAAAATCTTAGGATATACGCAACAGGTTACAGTCATACAGTCAACATGGGAGGAAATGGGTGAAAGGAATGATGAGAAAAACTAGTAGAATAGAAGTGCAGGTTTAGTAGAAAGTCTGACAGTATTGAGGGAATTATTTGTTTAATAGAGTGATGGCGTTCGGAAAAAAACTGTTCTTGTGTCTAGTTGTCTTGGTGTGCAGTGTTCTGTAGCGACGTTTTGAGGATAGGAGTTGAAACAATTTGTGTCCAGGATGTGAGGGGTCAGTAAATATTTTCCCCGCCCTCTTTTTTTGACTCGTGAAGTATACAGGTCCTCAATGTTGGATAACCATTTGTCTGAAATGGTATACCCCCTAAGCACAGGTTTAGACTGGAAGACCTCCATGGTCCCTTCCAACTCTATTATTCTATTCTATTCTGTTCTGCTCTGTTCTAAATAATGCTATCTCTATCAGGCATCAATAATATCCAGAAGGAGTCTGATATAAAACATACCCACCTAATAACTATTAACTATTAATGTAGCTACCTTCCTTAATTTGGTCTCATACAATTTTAAAACCATGGAGGCTAGTAATTCTAAAAAAAAATTGCACTCTGTGAATTGCCATTTTGTCAACACCTGATAAATATTAGATTTATTGGATGAATCTTAGTTCCAGCATTATCGCAGGTGGGGATTTGCAAATCTTTTCCCACTGTTCAGCATTTCATTTATTAAATAGTCTTTGTTCACCTGGCAACTTATTTTCTATCGCTATTCTGCTACCACTGTAGAGATACTCATGGATTTAACAGCCATTCATTTAGAAACAGTTTGAAGTCAAAACAAAAAAAAAGTGATTTATGACTAGTCCTTGCACCTCTGAGCATTGACACCTCCCCATGGTCACATGATCACAATTTTGGTGCTTGACAACCAGCACATCTTTACAACAATTGTATCCTGAGATTGTGTAATTTCACTTTCAACCTTCCCAACTAGTTTCTAACAAGCAAAATTGTATAATTGAGAATTGTAGAAACAATAAAAAGTTGCATATTTAGAAAAAAACCCATTCAACTTCATGACACAGATCTACAGTTACTTTGGTGTCTCAGAAAATTATTGCTGAGATCCCACAACTTTCAGATTTTATAAAAGCCCATTTCCCTTTCTCCCAAAAGCTTGCAATCAGGGTATGCAAATAACTATATTTGTTTGATTATATCCTTTCATTTCTTTAGAAATTCAGGAAAAGGTATGTGGGGATATATCTTGAACCCCCAAAGACTTTTGAGATGCTTTTTTGCCTGTGGGCCATATCCTCAAAGTGATTTGATATTTATTATATGGCAATGGGAAGTCTTGAAATATGATAAATAAATAAATGAAGAAAGAAAGAGAGAGAGAAAGAGAGAGAGAGAGAAAGAAAGAAAGAAAGAAAGAAAGAAAGAAAGAAAGAAAGAAAGAAAGAAAGAAAGAAAGAAAGAAAGAAATATTTCATGACAGAGAATAGACTTGAACTTGAATCAAAGGTACATTTTTCAAGAGGCTGGACTTTTTAAAATTTTTCTTTCAAGATTTTTCATTTCTCATCCAATAAGCTTCTTCAGCTCTGGAGATTAAGAAGCTTCTTAGATGAGAAGAGCAAAGTTCTTCAAATAATAATTAGAAAGTACAGTTGCCTCTTTAAAAAAAAGCACCTTTGAGACAATCATGACTTGGATGACTGAGAATCTCCAGAGGCACTTGAACTTCTTACCCAACAAGTCCAACTTCCTAACTGCTGTGTTACAGTGACTTTCATGCTATTTTTTGCTATTGTTCCTTGCAATTGATATTGATAGTCAATTCAGTAGTGATCTTAGGGAAATCATATAGAGAGACATTGTGGTGTAATGATACAACCAAGTTCAAACCCATCTTTGGACCAGGAAAGTCAGTGAGTGACTGCTTCAGTCTCTTGTTTTGGTTTAATTGTTTTGGTGGGGTTTCTGGTGCTCTGTAAGCTTGGTTGTTTGATTTTTAGACATTCCATTATTCAACTTGGAACCATAATCAGTTGTGATATTAACTGGATGTTACCTTTGCAAGCAAACAATCAAGCTCAGAGAGTACTAAGATCTTTGCAGTTCAACTCTGAGCTACAAATTTTCTCTTCTATTGGAGGGTTATTATTGTGAAGACAAAATTGGAGCACTGCCTTGAGCACCTGGATGAAAATCTAATAAATAAATCTAATACTTAAATAGTCATCATGTTTTGTAGCTATTAATAGACTTTCCCCCCCTTCAAGTCAGACTCTAACAAATCCATGCGTGCACTTTTAATTTATCTGGCCTTTTAAATGCAAATTACATATATCTACTATGTAAAGTCCCGCTATTTCTGTGTCCCGATGAATTCTGAAAGTTCTGAGCTAGGATAATGAATATGATGAAGATGACACATTATAATTTCATGAAGCTTTATCTTAATATTGGGAATAAATTTACAATTCTTTAGCATAAGTCCTTTATTTAACAATTCTTTTCTAATGAATAGAAAAGTCCTATCTTATCATTCTTTCTTGCCGTTCCAATTTAGGGAAGTGCAAAATTATACAAAATAATGCACAATAGTTTCCTTTTTTTCCTGAGTACAAGTCTTTTCTGCAGCCTTTTAAAGGCGTTAGTGGCCTTGGTAACTAACTGGGGATTTCTGATCCTGCTAAATATGTTTGTCTTATTTGTCTTTTTCTCATTCAGGTTATCTGGAATGAATATCCCACCTCCAGTTATCAGCAACAAAAACTGGCTAAGACTTCATTTTGTAACAGACAGCAACCACCGATATCGTGGATTTAGTGCTCCTTATCAAGGTATATTTAATGAAAACAATTTTTCCTCCTTCTCTCAGATTTAGGAATGGAAGTGGGGGTTGGTGTTGGGGTGCAAACAAATATACCACTCGTTTTAAAAAGAAGAAAACTTCCTTATCTGTAAGTTCAGACATGCAGAAACTGACTTTCTCTATGAGAAGAACAAAATTGCATTCAATACTAAGGTTTATTTGCCCTGTAAACCCCACACATTTAAGAGAGATTTGGATCAGAAGTTTGCAGTTTACACTGTGCTATACTTTTAAACATAATGATCCTGCTATGGTCAATGCTTTATTTGTATACAGCTAGTCCTTGACTTACATCCATTCATTTAGTGACCATTCAAAGTTACAGCTGCACTGAAAAAAATGACTTACGACCATTTTTCATAGTTACAACATTTGCATGATAAAAATTCAGATGCTTGGCAACTGGCTCACATTTAATGGTTGTCGCTGTGTCCCAAGATCATGTGATTCCTTTTTGCGACCTTCTCATAAGCAAAGTCTATGCGGAATCTAGATTCACTTAACAACCGGGTTACACAATTTAACAAGCAGTAATTCACGTAACAATGGAAATCAGAAAGGTCGTAAAATGGAGCAACCCTTAACAAATGTTTCACTTGTCAATGGAAATTTTGGGTTCAGTTGTGGTCGTAGGTCAAGGACTACCTGTAATTGCAGCATTATTAAACAGAGTTGTTTTGTCTAATAGAATACATTTCATTGCCGGCAGTAGTTTTTTACTTGTTTACTAACCTGGTTTTTCTTTTTAAATAATCATCTTTTGTTAAATATGAGAAAATTTGCATGAAAAGAAAAAT
The DNA here is from genome assembly GCF_031021105.1 of Erythrolamprus reginae. NCBI lineage: Eukaryota > Metazoa > Chordata > Lepidosauria > Squamata > Dipsadidae > Erythrolamprus > Erythrolamprus reginae. Next base: position 235,724,635 of record NC_091952.1, on the reverse strand, counting down.
AGTTTAAAGGCTGCCACAACTATTTTGCCAGTTTGTTTGAGCTTGAGAAATACATCAAAATATTTGAAATAACCTGATGAGGATGCAAAAGAGCCTGTTCAGATGTGAAAGGATTAAAAAGAAAATCTATTTTAGGCTTCGATGGGATTTGAATTAACTCTGAGTACAGCCAGGAAGTACTAATTATACATCAAGCAGTGTTATTATTTTTTTCCTCTTAAGTTTTCTTCTACTTTATTGTTTTTACTTTTTTTAAAAAAATGGTAAATTACAATTTAGGTTTTGTAAAACATTAATTTTAGGAAAAAAATGCTATTTTCTGATATAGCATAATGCTGAGACTTTATATCTGTTCAAAGCTTCAGAATAGCTGCAGCTTGGTATGAGAATTATTCACCTTCACAAGTATATATTTGTCTTTAAGTTATGTCCCCTACTAAATGCATTTTAAAATTACAGTTGTATACATGCTTGATTCAACTGAATTCAGAATTACTATTAAATCTGTAGAATTTTATTATTAAAGCAAAATGAAAATGTGCACTCATAGAAAGGGAAAGTTTTTTTTTTAAAGTCAGCATTTTATATGGGAAAATTCAGGAAGTCATATGTTTAGTTTAAGTCACATCTTAAACAGGATAAGGAACAAGGATACTTTAAAAAGTAGCTGTTAAATATATTTTTAAAAATGTTGTACATATTTTGATCATGACAAACATCACCAAAAGGATTACTGCAGATGTTATAGTTTTCAGAATCTGCTGTGCAATATTTCAACAACTATTCAGAGCAGTATTGAGAGTGTTCAATATTGGGTGAAATTAAAAAAAAACCACCCAATTTCTAATGGATCCATAACAACCACCACAGTTATATAATTAATATTATGTAAATAAAGAACAATATTAATTGATATGCTTAACAGAAACAAGGGTATGATAAATTTTTGTTCTAAGGTAGTCCTCAACTTTTCAGTGCCATTTTAACTTTGGTCACCAAATAGCTGTAAGTCAAGGGCAATCTATACTGATTGCTGATTTGTTGCCTCACAGGAGAATTGAGGCCCCTTTCCCCATCAGTTGACAAGCTGATGAATTTATTTATTTATTTATTTATTTATTTATTTATTAGATTTGTACGCCGCCCCTCTCCGAAGACTCGGGGCGGCTAACAACAATAAAAAAGACAATGTGAACAAATCTAATATTAAAAATAATCTAAAAAACCCCAATTTAAAGAACCAATCATACATGCAAGTCATTATTTTCAATATAAAGTTATAAAATATAATACAATATGAACATATTTTTTATTTCAGTGGACACGTTCTTTTGTACTTCAGGAGGAAACAATGGTCAGCAACACAACTTCCTAATCTAAATTAGTTTTTAATTAGTAAAATCATTACTACTGTCCTAGTTCAGTAGTAGAATAACCTAAATTATTGGAATCCAAAGTTATCATTTTATATTTGCATTGGTATTACATTGAATTAAAATATAACTGTCCTGGTAATTATAGATGTATTGAATTATATTTCAAGTTTTCTAAATATTATATAGAAATAGTTTAAAATACACAAATTAATGATTTTAGAAATAATTCATCACTTATGTTATCTAAAGTGACCCATTTGTATAGAAAACCTTATCTAGCAATAATGTTTTTATTACATAATACAATCAGCTACTATCACATTCATAAATAGCCTTGCTATTACTTATATATTAACCCATATACAGAATTCATCTTTTCTGAAATATTTTAGAGTTTAGATGATCCAGGATAATGTTGTATATGACAGGTACCTTCGTTCCTGTATTTGCACACATTATGGCGAAATAATTTGTATTTACCCAATCGTAACCAGCTATAACATTGATTTCAGCTATTATTCAATTTGTTCTTTACTCATTCACTTTCATGACCCTCTTGTTAGACAATACTTCCATATATAGGGAGAAGCATTCTAATACTGAAACTAAACCAGTTATTGTTCTAGGTTGCACATCTATTCTACATGCATGTTGCCTTTGTTGGGGGAAGAGGTTGATTAATTTTTTAAAGCAAAATAAAATTAAATTATAAAATTATATTATAAAACAAAAGGAAAATAACTCATTGTAAGTTTAACTGCGTGAAAAGATGCAAAATGCACAGATAAAAGAGCAAATAAAATTCTTATAACTAAATGATATCAGAGGGAAGCAAAACAATATTGATTTCAGAGTTTACAAAGCAATCATGTCCTGGAGCTAAAATATTTAAAAATAATAGAAGATGGATATTTACAATATATAGTTTAAGTAGGATTTAGCAATAGTGAACTTAGTTACAGCACATTTGTTAATGTATGTATGTTTTTTTTCCTAGAAAAAAAAGAACAGTGAGTCTGTTATGGTATCTTAAATCTCCAATCTCCCCTTAGTGTATTTCAGTAATACCATTTGAAAGGGCATGACATTTCAAGCATTTTTCCAGCACATATTTTTTTCCTTATTATTTCTATAATGTTATAATAAACTATATTAGGCATATTCTGCTGTATGGGTATTTTATGAAACAAAATGTGGTTAATGCAGCATCTCTCAATTGCCACTTTTCTGCAGTTTAGTGGTAGACTTCATATTCGGCTTTCTTCCCTTTGCACTATGAAGGTTAATTCTCCAGTTGGGAATGAAATTATGAACAATCCACATTTGCTTGGGAAATCAAAGTCCTGCCACAGTGGTTATTCTATTGATTTAAATCCATTTTTTTTTTAAAAAAAATACTCTCTGTACCTACTTTTTTATCCTTAAGATAATAGGCTTCTGTTGACGTTCGCTTTCTCATAAATTTGCTATCTGCCTTTCTTTCTGTTGTGTCACAATGTTGCTACCTTCTTACTGAATAATTGTGTCTTATGAATTAGAAAGAGTATGAATTAGGTTCCAAGCAAACATCAAGCTGCGTGGGACTACAATGAAGATGTAGAACAAGTGAAACAAAAATAAGAGCGCAAGTTGAAGACCTAGCATTTTAAGTTTTCCCTTGGCAAGCACAAACCAGTATATAGCGTCTATAATGATGATGAAAGGCTATACAGCGTAAGGATCTAAAATATGAATTGCTGCCTTTCTACACTGAGGCCCTGCTGTCTGTAATATAGTAATGAAATGATTCATTCGCAATAGCTTTTGTCTTGTGATAAGACTATTTTTCTTCTTTCTACATAACTTTAACATCTAAAGACAGACCAATATCTATGCCCAAAAAAGTATCTCCCAGAATTCAAAGAATGTTTCCTTAGATTACAAATAATGACTCTTTTAAATTATTAAAATAATAGGAAGGGATAGTAATATCATCCCATAGTGCTATGGATGAGATACTCAGTTACAGGCAACAATAGGACCCAATGCAACAAAGTGACAGAATTTCTAGTATGTATGTATGTATGTATGTATGTATGTATGTATGGATGGATGGATGGATGGATGGATGGATGGATGGATGGATGGATAGACAATATTTATTTACTTTTTCCTGCATATAACAAACGTACACAACAAAAATACACAGTGTATCTATGCATGCATATGTTTGTGTTTAATCTGTAGACATCTATCCGTAGATTTATAAAATTAAACAAATTGACTATGGAAATAGTACATTTGGTTACAAAACTAAAATGCATTGGCACGGTCTACCAGTTCATGCCTTATGTATAGCAAAGTTTATGCCTAAATAAATACAGTAGATAGTATCCAAATATTATTTGGAGTATTTTCCAGAATTTGAACAAGTTTTAAAAGAAGAGAAAAGAGTTGAGAGAGTCAATTGGCTAGTGAGCAAGTTAAGGACATGTTAAGTTAAGGTATCCAAATAGACATTTCTTTATCACTTCCTCATACCTCCCAGAGACTAATAAGAGGACACAGAGTTGGCTTCCTCCAGGTCCCGTCAACTAAACAATGTAGGTTGGTGAGACTGTGGGGGAGGGCCTTCTCTGTGGCTGCCCCGGCTCTATGGAACCAACTACCCCCCGATGTCCATATTGCTCCCACCCTACTGGCTCCCAAAGACCTGGCTTTGCCGGCAGGCCTGGGGGCCATGAATTGCCCATCTTTCATGGCCAAATTTTATTTTATGAATGGTGTGCATGCATAAGATTTGACTGGTTTTTATATAAATGGGTTTTATCAGGGTTAGTTTTTTAGATATTTTACTTCTTTTATCGTTTGTATCTTTTTGTATTGTATTATATTATGTTGTAAGACGCCCTGAGTCCTTCGGGATTGGGCGGCATAGAAGTCGAATAAATAAAATAAATTGCAATAGCTGTGTAGAAGAAAGTGGTGGTAGGGAAAAAGCAAGAAAAATTAGCCTTCTATATAAACCACGATAAATCTTTAATCTACACATAGTTTAAACATTGTAATGTCTAAGCATTGTAATGTTTCCGAGATGGAAAGCCTATACAATAGGTCATCACAGAACATTACAGAATTTATTATGTTAGCTTCTATTTCGTTGGGAAATAACCAAAGAATAGATTATTTTTAAAATTGTTTTTGAATTTTTTTAAAATGGTATTTTTTTAAAAAAGAAATCTGTTTAAGTTTTATTAGTAACATATTTCATTTTAAAGCTGATTAAAATCATTGTGCCAACCCACTGACACTTTATTTGGTTCTTATTTGCATTGGATCTAGAAAGGACCAATTGGGAACCAGTGCAGTTTGCAGAGTACTGGTGCAATGTGGGTGTACCTAGGCACACCTACAACAGCTCGTTCAGCTCCATTCTGGACTAATTGTAGTCTAGGAATGCTTTTTAAGGGGAGCCCCATGTAGAGCGCATTGCAGTAATCGAGTAATCTGCACCAAAACACATTTTTGTAAGGATGGGCTGTTCACACTGAAAATTCCTCTAGGTCACATGGTCAAACTTGTGGGGTCACATTGCCATCGTGTGACATTTTATGACTTTTTTCCCATTGGCAGAGCTGAGGTGGGTGTGGTCTGCATGTTACACATCTGGCCCATGAGCTGTCAGTTTGACACCCCTGCCTGGGTGATTCTTCCAATTGAGTTTATGTGATTCCAAAATATAAAATAATTTCTCTTGTTTCTTATAATTCTCAAAATCTGCTGGCTGAGACAATCTATTTACCTATAACTAGTTGAATAAAACATGCTTTGGCATCTATAGGAATTGTTTCTATGTGGACACACTCAGTTTGGAATCATAAACTTTCCTAGAGAGGAAAGTTTAAAACTTGACTTTGCACTCTGTTGAGAACAATTTTGCATTGGTAAGGATTGCATGTGGGTTCATTGTATCTTCATAAAGCAGACAACGATTATTCTTCCACCAAAATTGATAATGGTTATTCTTCCACCAAAATACTAATCCTATATCAGGGAGGTATCTAGATTAAGATTATAAACTATTACCGTATTTATCTCTCAAATTCATTATGTGAAATGAATGGATATAGGTAGGTCATGAAATTTATGACATACCTGTATATACTAACAAATATGTTCATTTAGATTTATACATGCATGTTTCTTCTTTTCTTTATCTCCTAGTTGTATATGGACATTGTGGCTCAACTGCTAAATCATGTTTGAGTCTTCATGACTTCATGGGCCATAGAATGCCAGGCCCTCCTGTCCTTCACTATCTCTGAGAGTTTGCCCAAATTCATGTTCAAATTTGTCAATGATACTATCTAGCCATGTCATACGCTACAGCGCCCATCTCATTTTGTCTTCAATCTTTCCCAACAATGAATTCTCTCTTCTGATTTGCTGGCAAAAGCCTTTAAGTTTCATTTTTAATATCTGTCATTCCAAAGAACAAAGTAGATTTCCATTAGAAAAATAGGCATATGCATGTGTATAATATATGTAGCTAATCCCAGAATAATATAATATATAACCATATGCACAAATCCTTTATACATTTATACCACTTCTTTCATTATAAACTCTGGGAGATTAACAAAAACAATTGAACATATACATTTTACCCTCAACGTATAGGGTAGTTCTTCCCTTCCTCTTTTTAAATATATGAATTCTTCATCAAAAGGAAGCAAAATTGTTTAGGAAATGGGATAATGCAATAAGTGAATATTTTGTAATTCTGGTGTGGTCTTCTGAAATATTCTTTCCTTTATTATTGCCAACTTAAGCTTATTTAAATCATTTAGTATTTAAAAGCAAATTATTGCCATAACTTGCCAAAAAAAAGTATACAGTCCTATATGCAAAATATCGAGGGTCAAATGTCTTTTGTTGAACTTTTGAAAGTCACTTCTAAACTCAGGTAATGAATTAATGCAGAAAGCAGGTTCATATTTTTTCTGAGCTACCTAAGAGATCAATTTTAATCCACAGGGAAGCTTAAGCAGTTTTTGCCATGGTTAAAGCTTGTTACAGCAAGGAATGCTAGTAAACACTGAATGGCAATTTTTGTGTACAATGGAGTAAGCATGTTATTATCTATATCAATAGGAAGCCTATTTGAAAGTCCATCTGCATTCTGGTACAGGCATTCATATGTTAATAGATTGAAAAATAGTGGCCAGAGCGCTACAATGAGTAAAAAAAGGTTCCAGTTTTGTATGTTAATAATTATAATAATCCATATTACTCCATTAAGCCATTAAAGAATAACTTAATTTCAATTAAGATTAATTATCACAATTACTAGAGGTTCTCCTGTACCATTCTCTTAAGCCCTTCTGATATATGCATTTATTGTCATACATTGTTGTGGAAGTGATGGTAACCACCTTTAGTCTTGGTTACAAATCTTCATTATAGATTTGAAGTACAAATAGTGGATTTACTTATTTGATTTATATCCCAACTTTCAATTAAATTTGAGAACTCATATGTGATGAGTTGTAGGAGATGATTAGGCTAAAGGAGAGATCAAGCAACGAAGTAGTGGAAGTGATGTGCCGGTGCCTGGAGGCTGTTGGGGTCTGGATGGGTGTCAACAGACTCAAACTCAACCCAGATAAGACGGAGTGGCTCTGGGTTCTGCCTCCCAAGGACAATTCCATCTGTCCGTCCATACCCCTGGGGGGGGGGAATTATTGACCCCCTCAGATAGGGTCCGCAACTTGGGCATCCTCCTCGATCCACAGCTCACATTAGAGAAACATCTTTCAGCTGTAACGAGGGGGGCGTTTGCCCAGGTTCGCCTGGTGCACCAGCTAGACCAGGACTCACTGTTGCGGCCCTAGCTGGACCGGGACTCACTGTTCACAGTCACTCATGCCCTCATCACCTCGAGGTTCGACTACTGTAATGCTCTCTAAATGGGGCTACCTTTGAAAAGTGTTGGGAAACTTCAGATCGTGCAGAATGCAGCTGCGAGAGCAATCATGGGCTTCCCAAGGTATGCCCATGTTACACCAACACTCCGCAGTCTGCATTGGTTGCCGATCAATTTCCGGTCACAATTCAAAGTGTTGGTTATGACCTATAAAGCCCTTCATGGCATCGGACCAGAATATCTCTGGGACCGCCTTCTGCCGCACGAATCCCAGCGACTGGTTAGGTCCCACAGAGTTGGCCTTCTCCAGGTCCCGTCGACTAAGCAATGTCGTTTTGCGGGATCCAGGATAAGAGTCTTCTCTGTGGTGGCCCCGACCCTCTGGAACCAGCTCCCCCCAGATATCAGAGTTGCCCCCACCCTCCTTGCCTTTGTCAAGCTCCTTAAAACCCACCTCTGTCGTCAGGCATGGGGGAATTGAAATTTCCCTTCCCCCTAGGCTTATAGAATTTCTACATGGTATGTTTGTATGTATGAGTGGTTCTTTAAATTGGATTTTTAAAGATTTTTTTTAATATTAGATTTATTTACATTGTCTTTTTATATTGTTGTTAGCCGCCCCGAGTCTTCGGAGAGGGGCGGCATACAAATCTAATAAATAAATAAAATAAATAAATAAATTTCATCAGTCTGCAGTCTCTTCATGTCCACAAAGGATCCAAGCCCAGCCCATTTTTGAATTCCATTGACACTTATATACCACCAATTTACTTTAATCATTAGTAATTCAGATGCTTGTTGAGAGTATTAGTAAGCAATAAATCATTTGAACACCTTGCCTCCTGATTTCTTGCACCTGAAAGGAATAATAAAATAGGCATAATAGAGAAAGAAATTAAAAACCAGTCACAATAAATGACAAAAAATGCATAAAACGAACATTTTAGAATCTGGCAGAAAAGATACAGACCTTTGAAGAAATGCAAAGTACACAATTCATTGGGAAAGCACATCCAACTATTTGAAATAACACACCCAAAAGCTGCTTATTGAGTTCTACAAAAATGAGATTCTGAGGGGACATATGAAAAGAGAATGTGTCTATTTTTATGTTGTACTTTTGGCCAATCCACTATTTGAATAGGTTTACCAAATTGAAATCTACAGGTCATATGCATCTAATTTTGTATCATTTCTTCAACTTGATAAGAAAGAAATTGTGTTCATTTTCTTTTTCAAAGGAGGATGAAAACAAGGGATTGTAATGGTGCCCTTCAATTTATGTAATCATGAACAATTCAGAATTGTGTATGCCCCCTGGATTTTCATGCCTCATATAAATCCATATGGACACACCATAAAGGGAGGCTATATAGCAATCCAGGAGATGTATGAGATGATTTCATATTGGTAAATTGGTCCATCTTATGATGATAAAAAGTTGGAAAATAGTTACAATAATATATACACATTTTAAGAAGTGCTAAAGCATCATAAAAAATAATAAATCTGGTTCATAGGGAAATAAACATTTTGAGAAAGAACCATTGCTCTTCTCCCTTTTTTGCTTCTTGTTTTGTCAGCTAATTAATGTTAATATTAAAATCTGCTAGAATGAAATAAAGTAGTAGAGCATGAACTATTATATCCAAATCCAAGAATTATTTATTTATTTATTTATTCATTCATTCATTCATTCATTCATTCATTCATTCATTCATTTCATTCATTCATTCAATTTTTATGCCGCCCTTCTCCTTAGACTCAGGGCGGCTTTACAACATGTTAGCAACAACACTTTTTAAACAGAGCTAGGCTATTGCCCCCACAATCCGGGTCCTCATTTTACCTACCTTGGGAGGATGGAAGGGCTGAGTCAACCTTGAGCAGGTGATGAGATTTTGAACCGCTGACCTTCAGATCTACAAGTCAGCTTCAGTGGCCTGCAGTACAGCACTCTACCTGCTGCGCCACTCCGGCTCTTATTCCACACTTTTTAATGTTTCATTTCTATAGACAAAATCTTGCCAGGACTCTACTATCTGCATCAGCGGTGGGTTGCTCCCAGTTCGGGACCAGTTCCTTACAACCAGTAGTTAGTGGTGGTGGGAGACTCAATCCACTCCACCCGGAACAATGTCGTGCATGAATTGGTAGCAAAACTAATTTAGAACCCACTACTGATCTGCATATACATTATACTCTATGAATGATTAGGGAGAAACTGTCTTCACCCTACTTTTCTTGCATATAACCTCTGGATTAAGTAGATTGCTTCTTACTTCTCCGGAATCCACTTTCTTTTCTCCTGGGATCCAATCTACCTCATCACTGGAGCCAATCCCATAAACATTTAAATGGCAGCTACAACTATTCCTTGATAATTTCAATCTCTTACTATTACTATATTAATGAACAAAAGTAAACTACAAACCAGTGTCCTCTGGTCTGACAGGGGGCTGTAGTTCCCTTTGGATAGAAAATCTATAACTTTGGCTGTCTTCCTGGACTACAGTTTTTGCTGAAAGGAAAGAGCTGTCATGTCCAAGAGATTCACTTTAATGCAGTAATTGGGACTGAAAGGACATTACGAGGGTGATTCGCATCTGATCAAAGGTGATTTGAACTACTGCAAGAAAATTCCATGGTACTGCCCTTGAAACCCTTTGGAAACTATTGCTGGTCCAGAATGCAGCAATCTGACTGTTGGATGATGCACATTGGCAGAAGCATATGGCATTCATGCTTCAGCACTTGCCCTGGTTTCCTGCCAGCTTCTGGCTGTGATTTGATTTTATCAATTTTGTCCTATAGAGTCTTTATGATTTAGTAGAAGTTTAACATTAAGGTTTTCAACAGTGTTCTCCAATTCTTATTCAACTCCACCTTATTGTCGCAACCCAGAAGAAACTTCTACCAAAGTCCCCCTTTCTGTAAAGTAAACACCACAGATCAGGGGATCCCCAAACTTCGCAACTTTAAGACTTGTGTACTTCAAGTCCATTAATTCTCTTAATTCTGTTAACATGAATGGGATAAGAAAGGGCGTTCTTTATTTTGACCACTTGTTGTCTGTTTGACAAGAATGCAATTATCCAGTCATATAGGGGGTCCCAAAGATGCCATAGGATTTCAGTTTCAGAAGTAGTTTTTATCATGAACCACTGAGTCGAAGGCTTTACAGAAATCTATATAAATTGTGTCTATTGTTTTGCCCTGGTCAGGTTTTGAGGTCCATATGTTTGTGCAATGTAGTAGTTGTAGATTGTGGGATATTTTTTTCCTGAAACCAAATTGCTTGTTTGAAAGTAAGTTGTTAGTTTTTTAAGAGGAGGGTAATGGAATAGTTTATGATTGATTCCATGACTTTGCATGTGACACAGCATAGAGCGATTGGTCTGTAGTTTTCCACTAGGACTGGGATCTCCCTTTTTGAAGATGGGGATGACTGTGGGCTAATGACCATAGGTTTTGTAATAAACCATCCTGTAGGATTTTTCAAGATTATGCTTAGTGATTTAGCTATGGCTATGGAGAGCTTTTTAAGGAAGATTACAGTGCCAAAAATCTTGCAAGGTTGCGTGTGCTTACCCTTCTCTCCTACTAGCTTTCTCAAATTACATTTCTGCCTCAAATTCAAATTTATTTTATCAGACTATTGTCTGGGGTTCCACCTCTTCCTCCTGCTCCTCAAGCTTATTCCTCCTGGCATTACACACACAAACAGAAAGAGAGAGAGAGAGACAGAGAGACAGAGAGAAAGACAGACAGACAGAGACAGAGAGAGAGAGAGAGAGAGAGAGAGAGAGAGAGAGAGAGAGAGAGAGAGAGAGAGAGAGAGAGAGAGAGACTCTTTGTGTTAACAACAAAGAAAGAGATGAAAACATTAAAGTCATTCCATTCAAGGATGCCAGTCTGAAATGGTTCTGCAAATCTATCCTAGCCTAGGTTTGCACCATTTCTTGAAAAAAATGGTGCAGATTAGATAATGCAGAAAATTGTTCTGTGAAATGGAATGAAATGAGGCGCACAGAAATAGCAGATGTTGTGGAATGATTAGAACATGATGGAACACAGTATTTGGTGTGTGCCATTGTTTTCATCCCATATCAAGCTTGTAGTCATCAGTATGTCCTGCGGCCAGTTAAAAAGACAGTCAATTTCTTAGCAGGATGATGTTTTTTTTGCAGGAAAACATATTCAGTACCTTGTTACAATGTTTTTTTTTTTAAAAAAAAGATGTTCATGGTAATCATTTAACATATCACAAGGAATGTTTATGAAGATTAGTCATATTGTAATATGGAGTTTCTTAATCTCAGAAAGGTTAAGATATCTGGATTTCAACTCCCAGAATTCCCCAGCCAGCATGTATCTTTTTATGTAGTAAGCTGCCCATATGAGATGGGAGGCAAATAAATTTAACAAATAAATAAATAGTTGCTGATGTTGAAAATCATGCTTCCCTGAAAATAAGAACCTTTTCTTCCTCCTCCTCCTCCTCCTCCTCCTCCTCCTCCTCCTCCTCCTCCTCCTCCTCCTCCTCTTCCTCCTCCTCCTCCTCCTCATTATTATTATTATTATTATTATTATTATTATTATTATTATTATTATTATATCTTGAAATAAGTGCTTGACCTTATTTCCATGCACCCAAAAGCCTGGTTTGACTTAATATAAGGGATGTCTTATTTTGGAGAAAACAGGGTACTACATTTTGATATTTATTAATAGTGGGAAAACTGAGGAATACTGAAATTTAGTGAAATTTGGTTCATGATTAAAGCTCACCAAATACCATTGTAATGCCATTGAGCTGGGGTTGCACACTGGTTAGAAAGTAGCACTACAGGCTACTTTAGCAAACTGCTGGCTGTAGTTCAGCAGTTCAAATCTCACTACTGGCTCAAGGTTGATTCAGCCTTCCATTCTTACGAGGTGGGTAAAATGAGGACCCAGGTTGTTGGGGGCAATATACTGATTCTGTAAATCGCTTACAGAGGGCTATGGAGTGGTATATAAGTCTAAATGCTATTGCTATATCATACTTTTTGTCATTTTGAAGTCCTGTTAGATACAGATGCCTAAGACTATGGAATGGGGCTGGGGGGGAGAACAGTTGAAGCTTATTTAAACCCAAGTGCTCTAGAAACTTTAGTGTAAACTCTTGCTCTGTTTAATTTTCATCTCCTTTAATGACCCCATAATCCTTTGCTGGTGGAGTTGAAGCAACTGATTGGAGCTGAGTGTTTGCTGGACAGATGACCTTCCTGTTGCCAATGTGAAGTTTTGTTCAACAGATATATTCTCATTGTACCCAGAGAGAGAAATGTCTGCCTCTACCTAGAATTGAACTCACAGCTTCCTGATGGTGAGGCAAGAGCTCCATCTCTAGGCCATCACACCAAAACTCTTACTCTGTTTATCATATTGTCAAATTTAAATACTTCCTAGGTATTTATTAACTTTATATTTGCCTATGCTTCATGTGTCTCTCCTGTTTTCTTTTTGCTAAGAGCTCAGAAACTTAAAATAGACTTATGAAATAGGTTAGCTTACATGATGGTAGCAAGATGAAATACATCTTGCATTTACTACATGAATTTTGTTAAAAGCCTATTTCTGATCTGCAGAGTACAAAAGGTTGGCCATTTTTAATCTCACAAAAATGCTTGCAATTTTTTCTACCATTATTTTAATTGAACTACATTCTTTTTTTTTACTCTATAAAATCTATATTTTCTATCACCCTAGTTTAACCATTTTTTCTGTGATTCTGCAGTACGTCTTTCAAAAAACCCACTTTATTCAATATTTACATAAAAATAGAAATAAAGAGTATAGTACATAATCTAACAGTCATATCAATTACACACAAAAAAGCAGAAATAGAGAAAAGGAGGTTTAAGAATGAGATACGTAGAATAAAGAAATTAGAAAGAGGGAGAGTTTGGGGAAAGGGGGAGGGGGAGTATGTCAGCTATATGGCTGACTTTTTGATAATATATGACCTCAGATTTTAAGTGTGTGTTAGGGCTGCATTTCCCTTGTTTTTGTTTATTCATAGTAATTTAGTTAGTAATAGTTGGTTGGTATCAATGGTGCTTAGATACCGTAGACATTTGTCTATATAGTCAGTATTTGGGTTTAGGTTGAATCCCAATTTCTATAAGGCATGGGAGAAATGGGTACCATTGGTTATTTTAAAAAGATACTATAAAAAAAAGGAAGAAAAACTCACAAACAACTCAAACTACCTTCAACACAATATGAAATGAAAAATAACTTCATAGCTCAAGCCCCTAAAGGCATTGATTGAAACAACCTAAAACACTCCATGGCCTGCACTGACTGCCGATCAGTTTTCCGGTCACAATTCAAAGTGTTGGTAATGACCTTTAAAGCCCTAAATGGCATTGGGACCAGAATACGTCTGGAACTACCTTCTACCACATGAATCCCAGCGGCCGATAAGATCCCACAGAGTTGGCCTTCTCCGGGTCCCGTCGGACTAAACAATGTCGTTTGGCGGGACCCAGGGGAAGAGCTTTCTCTGTGGCGGCCCTGGCCCTCTGGAATCAACTCCCCCCGGAGATTAGAATGGCCCCCACCCTCCTTGTCTTTCGCAACTTACTCAAGACCCACCTATATCGCCAGGCATGGGGGAACTGAGACCAAGTCCCCCAGGCTTTTATATTTTATGTTTGGTATGTATGTGTTGCATGGTTTTTAAATGATGGGGTTTCATATGGTCTTTTTATCTTCTAATATTAGATTTGTTTCCAGTGTAATACTGTTTTTTATTATTGTTGTGAGCCGCCCCGAGTCTTCGGAGAGGGGCGGCATACAAATCTAATAAATAATAATAATAATAATAATAATAATAATTAATTATTTATTACCTGTAGAACATTTTATACAGGTTTTCCTTATAGGAGGTTGCTATTGTTAATTTATAGTTTTGTGGTCCAAATTTTTTTCCCCATTCGTTAATTGAATAACCAAAATTTTGGATTCACTGTAGATCAGATTCTGCAGTACTTCTTATCTGTTGTTTTTGATGCAATGAAATCCAAAAATTCTGATCCAAAAGATAGCCACTCTTTGGCTAATTATCAGTGCAGTAGCAGAAATGGATTCCTGCTACTTTATTGGTAGTCCACAATTATCAACTTTTCTTGCTCAATGATGTGGTCATTAAGTAAGTTGAGCCCAATTTTAAAATCTTTTGCCAAAATCATTAAGCAAATACGGTTTTATCCACTCACTGATTTTGTTTTTTAAAGTCACCTGTTAACAAATGATAATCATATGGCCCTGGGAATACATGTCTATTGGCAAGGGTCCATATTTTGATCATGTGACCTTGGGCATCCCGTGATGTTTGTAAGTGGAAAACAGGCTGTAGCTTTTTTCAGTGCTAACTTAACTTTGAACAGTCATTAAATGAATAATCTTAACTACCTGTAATCAAAATAACAAATGAGGCAGATCCACTTTTGAACATCTGTGAGTTGTCAAGACACAATGTATAAAAGGAGTGTGGTTACAGCAATACTATTAGAAAATCCAGTCGTTCAAGCAATTGTTCAATCTTTACAATTATTTCATCTTCTCTTGTACATTGGGTTTCAATTTTAGCTAAATTGAATTAATTTGAAACAAGTATTTTCCTCCTTTATTTTTGTTGTTGGTTGTTTGGTTTTTGTTTGCATGCCCATACCCAACACTGTGCAATTTAAATATTTTATAGAAAGTCCTCAATTTAGAAGTAGTGGCTTAGCAATCTTTTGAAGTTACCTCCAAGGGGTAGTTGGGTTCTGGAGTTTCCAATTGCCACCCCTGTCCTTTACTTTTAAGGGGATGCTTAACAACTTGTCTGCATTTATGGCCAATTCCAGTGTCCCCACGTTCACTGTGTTTTAAGACATTTTTGGTAAACTGGTACTTATTTTCAGTTTTCAACAAAACCAATCCATAACAAACGATTGATCCACTTAATTATTGTTGTGGTAGATGAACAACAACTGCAAAAAAGGTAAAATTGAGTCAGTCAGATGGGTCCAAGGACCACTGTATATATGTCAGTCATCCTTAAAATTTCACATTATTCATGTATCTTTATTTATCGATTAAAAGTATACATATAGGCTGTGAGAACACCAAAAAAGCTACACTAAACTCTTTTAAATTAAAAATGACTTTGTTCCATCTAATTGTTGATAGGAAAGGGTGCATGCCCCTAACTCCATGCTTCATCATTTTTTAAGAACTCCAAACTAGTAACTGGTATTTTTCTGTATTCTTTATAGATAAAACCCATTCCATATCTCAAGGATATTATTCTAAGCATAAGAGCCTATCCCAGATTCACTGACGTTTCTATAACACTCCGTAGCCTGCATTGGCTGCCGATCAGTTTCCGGTCACAATTCAAAGTGTTTGGTTATGACCTTTAAAGCCCTACCTGGCATTGGACCAGAATATCTCCGGAACCGCCTGCTACCGCACGAATCCCAGCAACCGATAAGGTCCCACAGAGTTGGCCTTCTCCGGGTCCCGTCGACTAAACAATGTCATTTGGCAGGCCCCAGGGGAAGAGCCTTCTCTGTGGCGGCCCCGGCCCTCTGGAATCAATTCCCGCCAGAGATTAGAACTGCCCCCACCCTCCTTGTCTTTCGTAAACTACTCAAGGACCCACCTATACCGCCAGGCTTGGGGGAGTTGAGACACCTTTCCCCCAGGCTCTTTATATTTTATGTTTTGTATGTATGTGTTGTTTGATTTTTAAATATGATAGGGTTTTATATGCTTCTTTTTTAATACTAGATTTGTTTTGCTATAATATTGTTTTTTATTATTGTTGTGAGCCGCCCTGAGTCTTCGGAGAGGGACGGCATACAAATCTAATAAATTATTATTATTACTTATTATTATCTGGGTTCCATTCAGTACTTGTTTCAAAGCAGCTGGTATTAATTTGCCTCCTTTCATAAAATAGAACCATTTAATTGAGTTTGCAGATCTTAATGCTATCCAGGACACATAATAATCTCAGAAAGCATATCATAAGTCCCCTTGAAATTCTGCTTCTATTAATTTTAACTTTTGGGGAGAAGAATAACTTTGGATTTTGGAACTTTAGCACCAACCTATTTTCCTTACAATGTTGAACTGTAGTATCCATTGCCTTTTTTGAGTCCTTTGCAAAAAGGAGGAGGAAGGACTGCCTTGCCGCATAAAATAATATTGAAATGTTGTGACCTACAAAACTCACACCCAATCCAATTATATGTGCAAAGGAGGCAATCTTGTTATTGGCTCCTTACTGCTATTTTTATTTGGGATGCAATTATGCATAGAAAATATGCTTTTCTATGTATTAGAAAAGTGAAATCCAAGCGTGGTTCCTGAGCCACCTCTCAAACCAGCTATAGCCAGCAACTGAATCCTGAAGTCAGGTATCATCTGCCTCAAATTGTTGAACACAAATGTAATTACACAACTCCTATTTGCATGTTAGGATTTTGGTTTGGCTTGCTCTGTTTTTTTATGAAACGAGTCTCCAAAAGCTTCTATTACTTTAGGCAGTATAATGACTTTTTTTTTTTGTTTGCAATGAATATTAAAGTCACATACTGAGATTATATTTCATCTTTCTCTGCTCTGCTATGCAAACTTCTTCCCAGAGAAGAGGCTGCTGTGATTGTCTTTTCAATTGTACCAAGGATTACCACAAAGAAGCTTCTAGCATTATCCAGTTGTAATTGGGTCCTATTCAGTACTCCTAATTTAAAGATCTTTGGAGGCTATTTGCCACTACTCATCTCCAGAAATGGCAGATGAAAAAAGGTTCACATACCAACCAGGCAGGCCACACATCCTTTCTAAATCAGAATGCAGAATAAGAGAATTGGAAGGGACCTTGGAGGTCTTCTAGCCTAACATAGAATAGAAACATAGAAACATAGAAACATAGAAACGTAGAAGATTGACGGCAGAAAAAGACCTCATGGTCCATCTAGTCTGCCCTTATACTATTTCCTGTATTTTATCTTAGGATGGATATATGTTTATCCCAGGCATGTTTAAATTCAGTTACTGTGGATTTACCAACCACATCTGCTGGAAGTTTGTTCCCAGCATCTACTACTCTTTCAGTAAAATAATATTTTCTCACGTTGCTGCAGGCAGGCAGGCAGATCAGTAGATCAGTAAATCAGTAGATCAGTAGAATGAGAGAGAGAGAGAGAGAGACAGACAGACAGACAGACAGACAAAAATATAAAGGTGATAAAGAAAATGATAGATAAAGATAAAGGCTGTAGTTGTAGGATGCCTGCCAGCAATCACATTGTAAAACACAGTGCTCCTAAGAGACAATGTGATGGTCCTAAAATCTAAGTTAATTCCACAATTGCTATTTAAATGAAGACTAAATTTAGGCAAATAGCATAGACATGGAATCTCAATGGCTTAAATTAACATCTAAGAGACAAAGTAATAAAACATGCCCTAGATACAGTACTCACATTTCACATCTTTTGCATCCTAATTTACAACCTGTATAATATTGTTCTATTTCAAGGAATGGAGGGAAACACTAATTGATAAAATTAATTAGGGAGTAGCAAAAAATATTTCTCAAAGTCACTAGTGATCAGTCAACATTCTTATTCTGACTCATTTTTCATCAGGGACCCCAAATCCTTGCATCCTTGTTGAATCATTAAATGCTCCTCTTTGTTGTATTGCATTACATCCTCTTTCAATTGTTGTATTGAATGTTCCTTAACTTCTTTTTCTGTTAGTCATATTCTGGTTGAACATATTCTTAGTTGTGTAGCCATTAAAATATTCAACTCGGTTTGTATTAAGTAAACATGTTCAATATATTGAAATATTTACGGGTAAATCTTTCCTCAGTCATCAACATGTAAACACCTGCATATTTAATGCTTTGTCTCTGGATAGTAGGTTATGTTTTATGTACATAACTTAACAGTAGAGTACCTAGTTCTTCAGCACAGTTTTAAAAGGGAGTATATTTTTCTTTCCCCCTTTTTGGCCTTCTGCCTGAAGTTGTTGGAACATTCCTCTTGTTTCAGATTTAATGCATAATGCATCTGCAACTGATACATTATGGATACATACTAGATGCAAAAAGTGGATAATAAGACTAAAACGTGTGCAGGACCCTAATTCTTTATAATAGAAATAATCTTTTATATTCCTTCCTTCCTTCCTTCCTTCCTTCCTTCCTTCCTTCCTTCCTTCCTTCCTTCCTTCCTTCCATCCTTCTTTCCTCTTCCTTCCTTCCTTCCCTCCCTCCCTCCCTCCCTCCCTCCTTCCTTCCTTCCTTCCACCAAGTGGCACTCAAATATCAATCATATGTTTAGCAGACAAAAATAGTATCTATTGTGTGCCCACCACATATTTTTATGAAGATAGCCAAACGGAAAGAATAATTTTACAAGAATCTGATTTCTTTGACAAGGCAAAGTGTCTTTAGGAGATTTGCAAGGGCTTCAATAGCACAGTTGCTAAATCAGAATCTGAATGGAATAGTAGTATATTTTAATTAATTATACAGCACTCTGGCATTATTCAGATGTTATTGCTTTGTGAATGCTAGAATCTGTGTGATTCTTAAAATTCCCCCCGTCCTTCCAAGCGTGTGTGTTTTTCTATGTAAGAGATGTGTGAATATTGTGTGTGTGAATATTGCAAAACCCTGTAACATTATTTCTACTTTGTGAGTTTAAGGGAAGGAGAGTTCTCTAGGACATTCTTATAGAGTTTTCATGGAACTATGACTTCTCTTGTTTTATTACTGTGATTTTTTTTAAAAAAGTTCTACAACCCTTTCTATTACTACTATAATTTGTAGTGTCATGCATCAATATTTCTAGTTGTTTCCCTTTCCTCTCTTCTCTTTCCATATTTATTTTACCATTTTTTTTTACCATACAGCAAATTATAATTGTACGTGAATGCTTATAGTTTACTGATTGAACTGATTGAAACCATGGACTTTTACAATCTGAAGTATCTACCATTAAGAAGGTCATATAACAGCTAACTTGAAAGGTCCTATTAAACCATTGGCAATCAATGCCAAATCATTGACAATCTAGTCATTTTAGCAGTGCCAAAATGACAACCTACATTCAGCTTGGGAAATGCAGATCAAAGAGATATTGGATTATGGTATATTAAATGCTATACTTAAAGCTTTTGATGGGACATTGTGTACTTGCTGCAAAGTTGAAAATATCTTTTTTAGAAAAAAGATTTGCATAAACTGATTATTTTTAATGAGAAAAATGTCTAATTTTGACATTTTATGACACAATGGAAAATTAAAGGAGACATATTACTTTACATATGCTACATTATTGAACTATTCATTAGGCAGATTAGTTTTTGTATGCTGCTTTATCTATAGCAAATAGTAATAGTAATTTAGTAGTAGTAATAGTAATTTAATAATATTTTTTTTAAAAAATGTGTTTTGTTCCATTCAGAATATTTGAAGTGTAGCAGAGAAAGAGAAGGTTTTTTTTGGCTCAGTTGTTATTGGAATATGAGTAAAGTATAAGGCTAAAGGGAAATTAGACTTCTGCTGGATATTTATATCATATGAAATATTTCTGTAAGCATTTTTGCCATTGAGCATGAAGGAAATTGCAGCTTTTCAAGTGTGATTTGTTATAAATTCTGAATACATTCTAAAATGTTATTTATGGAAAAAAGGAAAAGGAAATAGTAGAAATAGAAATAATAGAAATAGAAATATAGTAACTAGCAATCTTGGAATATCAGATTTCACGGAAAAACATGCTGCTATATGTTGGGTATAGAATTGTATTTATTTTCTCATCTCTAACCTGAACAGTGGCAATAACATGGGGTCCCAAGACAGGGATCAATATCTCAATGACATTTGCCACTTGTGTACTGTATATTGAAGTTTTGACATCCCTCAGTCATGCTTGCCTAAAATTTCAAATCAGGCAGGCAGAAATACAGGAAGTTTAAACAAAAAAATCCTAAATCAAAGTATAGGCTATCAACCACACTTTCAGTATTTCAAGACAGAATGGAAGCTAATGTTACCAATGTCTACATCCTGTGTTTACGGGAAAGGAAGTGAATCCCCCCCCCTCCAAATATTTATTTATTTTTTTAAATAGAGAGTTTATTTAGATTGGCTAACAATACAGTAAATGAAAGTATTGTTTTAAAGCAGAAGATTATAAGAGATGAGGGATGATGGATGGATGGACAGATGGATGGATATTCCATCTACATTTTCAAGAGATGTTTGGCAACTGAAATGTATGAATATTATCATAATATGGATAGAGTGCGTAGAAGAAAATAGCTTAGACTTCTTTCAAATAATAACATAAATACTTTCCAATCGTTATCAATCTGCATTAATATCTTAGATAACTTTGACAAAGATTTCTATTTTTTTTCAGAGTTCACCTTTCCCCCCCCCCTGAACTTATTGTACTTCGTAAAGTTCTATTTTCACAATAGAGTGATATTAATAGCAATTTAATTTAGTTGAAGATGACTTCTGAAGGTGATGATAGAATATTGATATGAGAGATTCCTGCTGATAGCTTCTGAAGCTTAATATTCCCTTTCACACATTCATTGTGCAAATATTTTAAGAAGGGTTGAACATTTCTTAGATCTATTCCTTGTCTAAATACATATTATACATGTAATGTCTATTTGATTTAAGTGCCTCCTTTTACTTTTCTACCTAATAGTTTGAGGCAGAGGTGAACTCAGTTAAAACCAATAGCTTATAACAAGCAAATAGCTTTTCCCTCATGGAAAGAACATTTCAATTAAGATTCTGTTTCCTCTTCTCTAGCATACAAGTTTTAAAATTTGTCCATGTATAAGTAGCCCTCGTATTGCCATTGTACAACTTCTAGGTATGGTTGATAGCGAAAGGATCAATGGCATATTCTTATGCCTTATAACAAAAAGGTTAATCATTTTGTCGTTGCGTGTCAAAAGCGTGGGCACCTAACCCACCCTCCCATCCTTCCACACATGTGTGAATGATGCTCACAATCACCCTATCCCCCCACATGCACATATGACCCCCCCACACGTGTGTGTGACCCTCTGCCCCCATTGGTACACAAATGTCTCCCACATGTGCTTCACCTCCATGCATTCATGGCAGTAACCCAAAAATCAGCTGTTCGATGGGAGGCACACACATACACATGGTGGAGCTTAGCTGGGGTGACAACTCGTGTGTCTGCAGAGAGGACTCTATGTGCCACCTGTGGCACATGTGCCATAGGTTCACCATCATGGCCTTATAAACTCTATATAGTTGTGTGAAGATATTTTTCCCATAGTTTTTTGGTATCCTTTGTCAGAATGAAAATTATCACTTTTTTATTTTATTTTATTTTATATTTTATTTTATTTTATTTTATTTTATTTTATTTTATTTTATTTTATTTTATTTTATTTTATTTTATTTTATTTTATTTTATTTTATTTTATTTTATTTTATTTTATTTTATTTTATTTTATTTTATTTTATTTTATTTTATTTTATTTTATTTTTATTTTATTTTATTTTATTTTATTTTATTTTATTTTATTTATTTTATTTGTATGCCGTCCCTCTCCGCAGACTTGGGACGGCTCACAACAGCAACAGAAAAACAGTGTAAAATACAAATTCAATAATTAGAAAGCTAAAAACCCATATTTTTTTTTTTTAAAAAAAAACATTTACACAACATACCATACATAAACAGTATAGGCCTGGGGAAGATATTTCAATTCCCCCATGCCTGATGACAGAGGTGGGTCTTAAGGAGTTTGCGAAAGGCAAGGAGGGTGGGGTCTGTTCTAATCTCAGGGGGAGCTGGTTCCAGAGGGTCGGGGCCGCCACAGAGAAGGGACCCGCCAGACGACATTGTTTGGTCGACGGGACCCGGAGAAGGCCAACTCTGTGGGACCTAATCGGTCTCTGGGATTTTTGAGATATATGAATAATTCTGCTAAAATATTGCATGGTGGATATGTGATGAGAATTGTAAGTCGCCCAGAGTACTCCGGGAGTTGGGCAGCATATAAATCACATTAATTAATTAATAATAAATACCTTTGCTGACATGGCTATTCTTAGAAAACAGAATGAGAACTAAATGTAGGACAGTAGATTTAATAGGCAACTCAGAGAACATCTTTTGAGAAATACCAGTGTAAAACTACTTCTATATTATTGTCATTGACTTGTATGTGTATTTTCATGGGCATGTATGTACCAGGATATGAGCTCAATTCAAAGACATTTTTTAATTTTTTTATTTACTTTACCATATTTCTCTACTTTTTTCCACAATAAGAAACCTATGCAAAAATCTTAGCAAGTAAGACTGGCCTGAAGTCAATTACTGAGCTTCTGTAACTGAGAATGGATTTAGTAGTTCCAATTCTAATCCAGCAATTTAAACTATTGCACCATGCAGAGATCCCTGATACAATAGTTTAAATGCTATTGAAATGTTGCCACTGTGATGAATTATTTCTGGTCTCTATATGTCGCATAGCTCCTCCTCCACTCCCCAATTGCACAGCTTCCAGTAAAACATGCCATCCTCAGGCAGTGTCATTGGTGAACAGTAAAAGAAAAAAACAATGAAAAAAAAGAGACAAGAAATAAACTTATTTACAACCTCTTCCTGCTGCTACTCAGTTCTGCATTGTATTCTTGACCCCTTTTCCACTTGGAACACTATGGTTGTAGGTAGATGATGTTTGTTGATATGTTGCACATATGTTCTCTGAGTATGGAAAATTGTATCGTAAATGTAAAGACAGGTCAATTTTATTTGATTAACTTGATCAAGAGAATTTTTTAAAAAAGAAAACAATATATACACCATTCCAAAGAAAAAAAAGTTAGCATCTAGTGCTACTATGTATCCCACAGGTTCTTCTTCTTCCACTTTGACCCAAACTGACTTCACTGGTGAGTTAGAGGAACATATTGCGGCCACTGGCGGTGATAATACCTTTGCTAGCACATCTGCTGATGTTACTGTATCCAGTCTTACTACTGTCACCAGCCATAGAGTTTCCGAAGAGCAGCGAGGGCAAGCCGTGAACCTCAGAAACTCAGATCTGGAGCTCACCACTTTCAAGGACTCGCTCTCCCTTCAATCCCTGCAAATCACAAGAAGACGGCCAAGAAATGCTGAGCAGATAGAAAGAACTAAATCGCTTGCAGTTGTTACACATAGAGGTATTGGACGTTATTTTACTTGTGTCCATTTAGTCATCAGCAATAGGGGGTGATGACTGACACTCTATATTTATATATTTTCCTGATTCCATTAACAGGAGGACAGGAGAGGGTCAGTTGGAAAGTTAAGGGGTGGAGAGAAGATCAATTTGTTACAATTTGTGTAGGATATGCAAGGCTTTTTCTTAGAAATGACTGATTCACCATGTTTAGCCCCAGAATTCAGCAAGCTTGGCGTACTTGAGTCTTGCAGACTAAGATTAATAGCATTTAACAATAGCATTTAGACTTATGTTGTGTCCCATAAGTGCTTTACAGGTAGTCCTCACCTTATATCCAAATCCGAGCCCCAAATTTCAGTTGTTAAGTGAGACTTTTGTTAAATGGGTTTTGCCCCATTTCACGACTTTCCTTGACACAGTTGTTAAGTGAATTACTGCAACTGATAAGTTAGTAACCTGGTTGTTAATGGAATCTGGCTTCTCCATTGACTTTGCTTGTCAGAAGTTTGCAAAAAGGGATGACATTATTCTAAGACACAACAAAAGTCTTAAGTATGAACCAGTTGCCAAGCATCTGAATTTTGACCACATAGTCATGGGGATGCTGCAAAGGTCATAACTACGAAAAAATGGCCATAAATCACATTTTCCATTGCCATTGTAACTTTGAATCGGGTGAAATTCAGCAGGTTCTGGTAGAAATTTTGAATAGTTCAGAGGACAGGCAAATACCACCTCTGGCTGGTACTAGAGTGGAGTAGGAATGGAAATTTTGTAGTATCCTTCCCCTGCCATGGCCACAAAGCCACACCATGCGTGCCAAGCCACGTCCACAGAACCGGTAGTAAATAAAATGTATTTGACCACTGCTTTGGATGGTCAATAACTGTTGGAAGTTGAAAATTACCCGTACAGCACTTTCTGGGCAGCATATTATGTAAATAGCATTTGTATACTGTTCCCAACAAATTTAGTCCTCATTTTAATGACCTCAGAAGGATCAAAGGTTGAGTCAGCCAAATGCAGATTAATATGCAACTTGGTCATGAATAGGACATATACATTCTCATACTTGGAGGGCAACTGAAACATTTCTATCTTTATGGTATCTATTACCTGTTTCCATTCTTTTTCTTTCCCAACCGCGCGAATCAATTCACTTTCTGAATGATTTGTTTTCAAGTGATTCTCACACATACCCATTCTCATTAAATAATGGACTCGTTCCACAAAATAACAAATTGTCCTGTGGAAGTTCACAACTATGGCATTAAACATTGTATTCTGAAGTAAGCAAAGGGCAGGTGATCAATGAGAAGTTTTAAAATGAAAATCTATTCAAAACAGTAATGTTCTTTATCATAATTATTATTTTTGCATCATGCAATCCAATTTCAGCATAAGAAATAGATTTGGTAAAATACTGAAATCTGAACCAAAAATATATGGTTCAATGTGATCTAAGAATACACATGCACACATATTAATATGCATACACATTACATACTGTATATATTACAGCAAGGGCATTTTACAGCTTTAAATAACATGTTACAATATTGAATAAATACACACGCACATACGTGTGTGCACACGTGTGTGTATGTAATGTGTGCACGCACACACACACGTGTGTGTGTTTGTGTGTTTGTACAATATTTTAACCTGATATTTAAAGCTGTAAGATGCCCTAATTGAAAACAGGAACTAATTAAAACTTATTTAAAATGCTTTGTAGCTATGTTTATTAATGTAATATATATTTGTTTTAACTTATTACTTATTCATTACAGAAATTTTAATAGTTGCTTTTAATGGAAACTCAAACTGCAGTAACAATTAAAATAAATAGGGTGGCATTTAAAAAATGAACAGCTTACAATCACTAGTAAAATAGAAATAGATCCAATTAAAATGTAATGGAATATGCAGGCCTCTTTGCCAGACAGTTCAAAATAGCTGCTTTATGACTAGGTAACTGTGCTGGGACACATCCCTAAGATGAACATCTTATATTCTCATAATTGTGAAATGGGAATGGGTGCAATTCCATGTACTAAAAAGAAAAAATGGGAATAGGTTTGCATCTTTTTGGGTTAAATTTAATATTGGAATATATGTTTGGTGAACCAATGAGAATTATTTGAAAACAGAATATTTTAATTATTGGAAAATGGAAGGCAATTGCTAGTTTGCAGTTTTCTAGCTTATAGTTTATCTTACCCGGATTTATCTTTTAATATTAGATTTGTTACTGTATATTGTTTTATTACTGCTGTGAGCCACCCCGAGTCTGCAGAGAAGGGCAGCATACAAATCTAAATAATAATAATAATAATAATAATAATAATAATAATAATAATAATAATTATTATTATTTAGATTTGTATGCCGCCCCTCTCTGTATTATTATTATTATTATTATTATTGTTGTTGTTGTTGTTGTTATTATTATTATTATTATTATTATTATTATTATTAAATATGCAAGACAAGAAATGTATTAAGTATAATAAAGCATTGGTCAAATAATCTTACACAGTTTTGCTGCAGAATTGAATTTGGGTTGTTTCTAATTTGTTTTTACAAACCAAGACTTACTGTCACTTCTGGAATTGTGGTATAATTTTATTAAATAAATAAAATGGATTAATTGATTCCCCTATGTACAAATTTGTTTATGGTACCATAGGTTAGTTCAAAGATAGGATGGCAGGCAAAATAGTATATTTCTTTCTTATCAATCTGGCCTTTCTGGTTCTACATGACATATATTTATATGTTTTTATATACTTTTAATATCAGAAATCATTATATGGCTTCAATATTAGATGCTAATGGAAAGGAAGAAATCATTTTTTAAAAAAGATAGGCTTCCTTGGTAAGCTATGCAATTATGTCTGCGAAGCATTTTAAAATTGTTCCAAATTTTCTCTACCTCTGATATTGCTGAAGAAATAACTGGGGGGATTTGTTTTCATTTATCTATATTGCTGCTTTTTAAAATTATGCTTCTGCTTATCTTGGTTGTGCTATTTCTATTCTTTATCCTAATTTCCCTTGACCTCCTCACAAAGCCATTTCTTTCTTGTGGTTTCGCAACATAGCCTACAATTTATCGCTAAATCATGGATGATCATTTATTGACTACATTACATTATTGACAAAATCATAAACAGTTTGTAACTCACCAGTAAGTTAAAAAAAAATAATGAACATACTCACAACTGTGATCTAAATGGCGTATTATTTAAATATGGAGGAACACAGTGGCAAGACAATGTGGGTGATTGGCCATCAGTGTGTGTGTGTGTGCGCGCACACACACTTTTGTGGGACAAGAAAAGACTGCAGAATTTAGTGGTGAATTATTTGTTTTTCCCAGATACAATAAAACTGGGGTTATTTTTCCACTTTTTTTGGACACTTTTAAAAAAAGAAATGCAAGTTCAACCCATCTCCGTCTTTTCTTTCCTGTTAAAATTTGGAAAGAAACCATGCCACAATATTAAGGGTGATAGCTCCTTAAAAGGGCTAAGATATTATGAAAAACAAAAAGGAGTTTTGGGGATATGTCCCTGAAGTCTATGAGTTGTTTAGTCCTATTTCACATCTAAGAATAAAAATACCATCAAACTCAACCCAGACAATTCCATCTGTTCGTCCATTACCCTGGGGGGAGAATCATTGACCCCTCAGAGAGGGTTCGCAACTTGGGCATCCTCCTTGATCCACAGCTCACATTAGAGAAACATCTTTCAGCTGTGGTGAGGGGGGCGTTCGCCCAGGTTCGCCTGGTGCACCAGTTGCGATCCTATTTGGACCGGGAGTCACTACTCACAGTCACTCATGCCCTCATCACCTCGAGGCTCGACTACTGTAACACTCTCTACATGGGGCTACCTTTGAAAAGTGTTTGGAAACTTCAGACCGTGCAGAATGCAGCTGCGAGAGCAATCATGGGCTTTTCCAATATGCCCATGTTACACCTACATTCCGCAGTCTGCATTGGTTGCGATCAGTTTCCGGTCACAATTCAAAGTGTTGGTTATGACCTATAAAGCCCTTCATGGCACCGGACCAGATTATCTCCGGGACCGCCTTCTGCTGCAAGAATCCCAGCAACCAGTTGGGTCCCACAGAGTGGGTCTTCTCCGGGTCCTTTCAACTAAACAATGCCGCTTGGTGGGACCCAGGGGAAGAGCCTTCTCTGTGGCAGCCCCATCCCTCTGGAACCAACTCCCCCCAGAGATTAGAATTGCCCCCACCCTCCTTGCCTTTCGTAAGCTACTTAAAACCCACATCTGCTACCAGGCATTTACATTTTTATACATGGTATGTCTGTATGTCTGTTTGGTTTTTATTATAATGGGTTTTTAGTTGTTTTTAGTATTGGATTATTATTATATGCTGTCTTATTATTGCTGTTAGCCGACCTGAGTCTCCGGAGAGGGGCGGCATACAAGTACAATGAATAAATAATAAATAAATAAATAAAGTAGTGGAATGTAGGAGTGATCTTGGAGATTGAGAGGAAGAGATGCTGTCTCTTAGAGAAGCTTCTAACAAAACAATCATAATGTTGTGAGTGGTCCATGACTGGGTCAGTTAGTGACATATTCTGAGGAGGATGAACTGGGCCCATCTTGGTAGCCTAGGTCAGAGTTCTTGCTGGCTGAATCAAAGAGTGAGAGTGAGGGAGAGCTGGAACCGGAGGAACCTATGGAACTCCAGAGACTGTAAAAAGCCCAAGAATGATAACGTCTGAGTAATAGGAGGAGGGTGACATGGGAGACCAGGAGCCCCTATTATATGCCCGGGTCAGAAGGTCAAGAGGCACCGGGTCAGAAGGTCAAGAGGCAGACAGGAATATCTTTATGGGAAAAAGTTCAAAAGTGAGTCTATGAAAGAATGTCTAGTCAGTTATAGCTCTAGGAAATAGTTGACCACACCCAGTCTGTATATAACAGAGGGTTTCTGAGTAAAGAGGTGTGGAGTTTCATTTTTGTCATGGTGGAGGACTCAGAACCGGAGTTCCAGAACTGCCATGCTGAGAAACTGCTATGGCTCCTTTAAGAGTCATGCAGAATGCTGATGAATGAGAAAGAAAAGAAACCTGGAGATCTGTGAGGGTATGTGTGATTTACTGATCAAGAATGTACTATTAGCTGCCAGCCATTTGTTATCACTTGGCCAATTTGAGAGGGCCCTCTGCCAACATGAACTGAATAATCTGCTCCTGTCTGTACAAAGCATCTTTAATTATATAAAAGTGTTTGAATTGAATCCTTGGCTTCTGGGGGTTTCTTTCTTCCGATCTGGTAGAACCAAAGCAGAACATATAATAGATCTGGAAGGGACATTCAGTGTCTTGTCCAACCCCTGTTCAAGCCATTAGTATTGGCTGTCCAGTCTCTTCTTCAAAACCTCCAATGATGAAGCACCCTCTGATGGCAAACTGATCCACTGGTTAATTGTTCTTACGGTTAGGAAGTTTCTCCTTAATTCTAGGTTGTTTCTCTCCTTGATTAGTTTCTATCCATTGTTTCTTGTCCTGCTTAATGGTCAGAGGAAGAAATAGAACCAACCTGCACTAACCAATCAAGAAATTAAAAATTGTGGCAGAAAGGTTGGAGCTTCTGAATTGCAAGATTCTGTTAATACAGTGTTCCCTCAATTTTCGCAGGGGATGCGTTCCAAGACCGCCCCGCGAAAGTCGAATTTCCGCGAAGTAGAGTTGCAGAAGTAAATACACTATTTTTGGCTATGAACAGTATCACAAGCCATCCCTTAACACTTTAAACCCCTAAAGTGCAATTGTCTCATTCCCTCAGCAACCATTTAGATTATTACTCACCATGTTTATTTATTAAAGTTTATTAAAAAAATATTTATTAAAGGTGGACGAAAGTTTGGCGATGACGTATGACGTCATCGGGCGGGAAAAAACCGTGGTATAGGGGAAAAAAAACCGCAAAGTATTTTTTAATTAATATTTTTTTAAAACCGTGGTATAGCCGTTTCGCGAAGTTCAAACCCGCAAAAATTGAGGGACTACTCTATAGCCTTTACCAGGTGTGAAATCCAAAGTTTTTTTTACATCTGATTCTGTGAGCATGACTTGGTGGACATGGCAGGGGAAGGATGCTGCAAAATTTCCATTCCCATCCCACTCTGGTAGTATTTGCAACTTCTATGAACTACTCAGAGTTACTACTACTGGTTCCCTGAACTATTCAAAATTTTCACGACTGTCAGGACCTGCTGGATTTTACCATTTGATTTCACTGAAGCCATACAATAAAGCAGGTTTAACACATTTAGTTTTGTTTCTTATCTGATTTACCTGGAGACTGACACAATTTATCTAGAAGTGAAATTATGAACTGAAGGAATATTAGGGGTAGAATATGAATTTGAACTGAGTAAATATATATTTTGGAGTTTATAGAATGCATGACAAACCTGTGACCTTGAATTGAATTTCTTTATTACTACATTTATTTGCTGCCCACCTCACAATTTGAGGCAACTCTTTTCACCCCAGCACTGGATGGTCCAATGATCATTTCTGGAACATCTTGCCTCCCAATGTGAGGTTGGCCACAAGCTTCCTGTCTTTTCATAAAGGCTGAAAGATGTGACTGTGCCAGTTGGAGGTGGTTGATTGATTAATAACAGATCTCACACATCCCACTCTGCCCACACCATCACCATGTGTCTTGTTTCTAAGCTTAAATTTCAACATTTTTGTTTTTAATTAAGATGTACCTGTAAGCTGCCCAGTGGTACGATGGCCAAACAATAATTTTTATTTGTTTATTTTGTGTGTTTATTACAAATACATAAATTTTAGAAAAGTATGTGTCTTAAAAATGTAGTGGCAAATTAACTTCAATAATAATTTAATATTTATGTACTTATGTAATAAGGTAAGTATCTCCAGAATATCTCCGGGACCGCCTTCTGTTGCACGAATCCCAGCGACCGGTTAGGTCCCACAGAGTGGGCCTTCTCCAGGTCCTGTCGACTAAACAATGTCCCCTGGTGGGACCCAGGGGAAGAGCCTTCTCTGTGGTGGCTCTGACCCTCTGGAACTGGCTCCCCCCAGAGATTAGGATTGCCCCCACCCTCCTTGCCTTTCGGAAACTCCTTAAAACCCACCTCTGCATCAGGCATGGGGAAATTGAAACATCTCCCCCTTGCCCATGTAGTTTCTGTGTATGATTCGATTCTGTGCTTGTTTTTTATATATTGGGGTTTCTTTTGGATTTTTTAACCTAAAGCTGTAATTTAGATTGCTAAATATTAGATTTGTTACTATGTATTGTTTTTTTTACCATTGTTGTGAGCTGCCCCGAGTCTACGGAGAGGGGCGTCATATAAATCTAAATCTAAATCTAAATCCAAGTAGAAAGCCCAAGGGTAAGGCAGAAAAAAAAGTAGAAGAGGGCAAAAAAAATTGTCTTCCTGCTAGTTTCCCCGTTGATTTTGCTTGTGGAAAGCTAGCAGGGAGGGTCAAAAATCATAACCAAACAACTGCAGGGATAGTGCAACTTTGCAAATAAAGGCGGCCTGAACATGAAAATTTCAATTTCACAAGTACAATGGGTAATCTCCCTCCCCCCACATTCTTCAGGTTAGCAGATTTTAGGGTTGTTGGTTCCAAAATGTAGTTTTATTATAATGCATTCTTTTGGGGCTATCTTGTGGGTACAAATAGACAATGGCTAAAACACAATGAGTGTAACAATTTATAGCTATTCAGTAAATTGATTTTCAATACATTGTCTAATTTCAGCATTTTACCAAGATTCTTTGAAAAAACAAAAAGTGCTTTAAATAAAATTTGTAAAATACCATAAGTTCTAAGCAATTCCCAACATAAATAAATGTACATATTGTTAAAATTGTTTTCCTTTGACTCAAAAAAAAAAATCTTTGTGATCAATGTTGGTGAAGAAAGGCTGCAAGTAGTTACTTGGGTACCTGTTTAGTTATGTTTAAACAGGAAGATAATAAAAGTGCATTAGTATTCCCTTAAAATGAAAATGATTCAAATTGTATACATTTTGTGTGTCATTGTGCTAACATTCCATTTGTGGTTTCATAAACAGTATTATATTTGTCCATATTGGGAAAGGGATGTTAAATGATGAACTTGCAATGCAAAAATCACTTCTGTATTTCCATCCAACCTGAGGATGAGAATCAAAGTCATGTGCATTTGTGACAATGTGATTCGTGTTGTTTATTTTGTTGTTGCTTCTTATGTGTTTTGGACCAGATGCCTATGAATACACACTTTTCAGTAATTAATTTATTACTAAGATGGAAATTTTACCAGATATGTGCTATATTGACTTCTAAATTTAAATGCACGTCTAACCCCCGTACTGTTATTAATTCCTGCCTATTAAAAAATAGCCCAATTAAAAATAGCTATAATCTGATTCATCATGTAGAAAGTAATATAAATAGCTTATTAAGTAAATATTTAAAAACTGTTATGCAACCAAAAAGGGGGGAAAAAACATTCTTAAGTCTTGGAAAGGAGATAGTATTTGTAAGGCTGGTTCTTCCTGACTTTTTGGAGTATAACAGAGAAAATTTCAATTATTATTATTATTTATTGGATTTGTATGCCGCCCCTCTCCGTTGACTCGGGGCGGCTAACAACAATGATAAAAACAGCATGTAACAATCCAATTAATAAAACAACTAAAAACCCTTATTATAAAACCAAACATATACACAAACATACCATGCATAACTTGTAATGGCCTAGGGGGAAGGAATATCTTAACTCCCCCATGCCTGGCGGCATAAGTGAGTCTTGAGTAGTTTACGAAAGACAGAGAGGGTGGGGGCAGTTCTAATCTCCAGAGGGAGTTGGTTCCAGAGGGCCAGGGCCGCCACAGAGAAGGCTCTTCCCCTGGGGCCCACCAAACGACATTGTTTAGTCGACGGGACCCAGAGAAGGCCAACTCTGTGGGATGTTTTGTTAATGGATCATATCTCAATAAAATATAATCTAAGTCTTCCTGTAGAGTTGGTTCTTAATCTGGTTTACTTTTTAGGGCTAAGACATCAAATAGTTTTCAAGATAAATTGAGTTTAAACCTTATATGTTAGAAAAATACTCAAGATACCAATAAGCACTATGAAAAAAATGGATAAATTAAAGACACAATAAAACACCAGCAAATAAAGCTGTCAAATCTTAAAATGCCCATAGATGGGGAAAAAACTCCATTCACTAAAAGGAATAAATTAAATATACTGAAAATGGAAACCAATTTTCACTGGCATTTAAATTTGTTTTCAAACAGGGTTAGGATTGTAATAAACATATTTTAAGGCTTTATGGTTCTTTTAAGGCCTTGAAATTCTACATTTACTTTGTGATTTTATTGTTGGAAGTTACACTGAATACCAGGAAGAATTAGACCAGAGCATAAATTTGAGTGAGGGAACTAACAAATATAAAGCTCCTAGCAGTAGATGACAATGATTTGCGGGAAGGGTACTCCAGACTTTAAATGCACCAATGAAAAAGGCACACTTCCTTGCTAAAGAAAAAAATACTTCTTGCAAAATACCACTCAATTATCTGTGTGGTGAAATTTGTGTAGCAATAGCGATATATGAACATTATTATGGTTGGTCACAGTGGAGGGCTACCAAAATATTTACTACCATACTGTGGGTGTGGCTTATGCAGGATGCCATGCATTTTCTTTCAACATCTTTCAGTGCAAATTGGGTGCTCTGGGGTGGATCTACATTTTCACTACCCCACTGTGTTCCCCCACATCCAGGCAGTAGCCCACCCCTGGTCAGCTAGCCAGCCTGAGGTTTAGGCAGGATTTTGCATTTTTATCTATCTATCAGATTCTTCCCAAGGACCTAGGATAGGCAACTGTAATATTAAATACATTGTCATGGGATGTAGGCTGCTCCAAATAAAGCTGCCTTTTGCAATTGATTGGATGTGATTTTGTCAGTGCCCACGGTGTTCAAGTGGAATTGCTCCCAAGGTGCCTATTATTATTGGTACTATCTTTGCTTTATTTTGTTTATTTGCTCCAGTATTTTTATTTGCTCCAGTATTTTCTCTTCTGTTCTGTTATCTTCTAGTACTGCCACATCCAATCTCCAGACTCTTCCCACCTCCTTTCTTATTGACAATTTTTAAATATTGGGTCTAGAATAACTATGGCAAAAGCAAGCAAGGGTAGTACCAATAGTAATAGGTTATTTTGAGATTATGTGCAATCCCAAAGCAACCAGAGCACCACTAGAACACCACTGACATTGACAAATGTGCCATCAGTTAATTGCAGAAGGTGGCTTTATTTACTATTGTCGCAGCTTCATCCTTGGTAAAGACTCCATAGATAGACAAAACTGCCAAACTCAGTCAGGAAATGTTGTTGACTACGCAATGATTAATGATAATAATCTTCAATTTGATTCACAGTCTGGAACTTGAAAAATCTTAACATTTCAATTCCTAACCCAAGATCTAATAGCTGTTAAGATAGTAGATAAGCCAGTGATGGTTAACATTTTGTCCAAACCAGAAGGCAAACATGCGCCAGAGCATAAGAAACCTGAGGGCCAGCTGGCTGAGCTGGGGCGACATCCCACATGCCCACAGAGAGGGCTCTGTGTCCCACCTCGGGCACATATGCCATAGGTTCGCCATTCCAGATATAGGCAGTTCTGAATAAGGTAGTTTTTTGCAAACTCAAAATATTCAGGTCTGAAAAGTGCAGTCATTTTCATTTCTCTAGACCAGTGATTTTCAACCTTTTTTGAGCCGTGGCACACTTTTTACATTTACAAAATCCTGGGGCACACCACCAACCAAAATGACACAAATCAAATCAAATCAAATCAAAAAATAAATAAATAAATAAATAAATAAATAAATACATAAATAAATAAATACATACATACATACATACATACATACACACATACATAACCCCCTCATATATATAATCCCATGTAACATCCCCTTATAAATACAGTCAATCATCAATCATCCCTCCTGAAATTTATACCACTGTCTCATTTATGGGTACTTCTCCTGTCTTTCCCCCCTTTTCTCTCTCATGTTTCTCATTTCTCTCTCTTCCTCCCTTTTTCCCTCATTCCTTCTCCCTTTCACTTCTCCTCTTTTTCCATCCCTGTCTCTCTCCCCCCCTTATGTGTGTGTATGTATACACACTCCAACCATTTCCAAAACCAGGTGAGGGCTGGGGTTTAATTCTCTTTTATTCTTTTCAAAAACAGGTGAGGGCTGGGGTTTTTTTCTTATTATTTGGGTGCTTTTTACCATATGCTTCAAGAATCACCTCTCTCTCTCTCTTGTTTCTCTCTCCTCTCATTCTCTGCCTCAATCATTTTCTCATTTCTCCTCCCCTTTTTGTTCTCATTTCTCTCTCTCTCTCCTTTCCTCTTCCTGTCTCTCTTGCTTTCTTTTTCTCTCTCTCTCTCTTGCTTTCTTTCAGTATCTCTTGCTATCTCTCTTTTTCTCTCTTGCTTTTCTTCTCTCGTGCTTTTTCTTGTTCTTTCTCTCTCTCTGTTGCTCTCTCTCATTCTCTTATTTTCTCTCTCTCTCTCTTTTCTTTCTCTCTCTCTTAGTCTCTCTCTCTCTTGTTCTCTCTTATTTTCTTTCTCTCTCTTTCATGCTTTCTCTCTCTTGTTCTTTCTCACTCTCTCTCTCTCTCTGTTGCTCTCTCTCGTTCTCTCTCTTCCTTTCTTCTCTGTGGAGGCCAGCGAAAGTTTCCCTTAGTTTGAATGTTCCGAGCAAGCAGCCCCTTTACTGACAGCCCGGGACGGGACTGTGAGAGGGGTGGGCGTTCCCACAGCGCTTGGAGCGGCTAGCGGCTGGATCGCCAGCGCCGCTGCAGCCACTGCTGTGGAAGAAGCCGCACCCCAAAAAAGCCAGAGAGAAGGAAGGATCGGGGCGGGCGGGGACAGCCACAAGTGGAAGCCTCAGCCCTGGAGCCCCCTCGCGCCCATGGCTTCTCGTCGATGTCTCTGCCTGCCCGATCCGCTGGAGTGCTAATAGCAGCGGGGGGCAGGAGCCCCCCCCCGCTATTCCCGCCGCCGCCACTGCTATTAGCACTCCCGCGGATCGGGCAGGCAGAGGCATCGACGAGAAGCCATGGGCGCGAGGGGGCTCCAGGGCTGAGGCTTCCACTTGCAGGAGCCCCCCCCCGCTATTCCCGCCGCCGCCGCTATTAGCACTCCCGATGCCACAAGTGAAAGCCTCAGCCGCTGCTATTGCCACCGTGGGGAGGCAGGGGCAGCCGCGGCTCCCTTTACTCCTACTGCCGCACCTCCCTGCCCCTGCCTCCCCACGGTGGCAATAGCAGCGGCTGAGGCTTTCACTTGTGGCATTGGGAGTGCTAATAGCGGCGGCGGCGGGAATAGCGGGGCTTTGCGCCATGAAGAGAAAACGGCAGCAGGGAAAAGTCGGCCGTTTTCTCTTCATGGCGCAAAGCCACACAGTCCCGGACTCCCGGATTGCTCGCCCCAAGGCAGGAGGCGGCGGCGGAGGAGAGTGGGGCGGGCAATGGGGCAGGGCGGAGAAGCCAGGGGCGCGTTTGGCCGGAGGCACCGTGGGGAGGCAGGGGCAGGGAGGTGCGGCAGTAGGAGGTAAAGGGAGCCGCGGCTGCCCCTGCCTCCCCACGGTGCCTCCGGCCAAACGCGCCCCTGGCTTCTCCCCCCTGCCCCATTGCCCGCCCGATCCGCCCACTCTCCTCCGCCGCCTCTCGCCGCGGCACACCTGACGGTGTGTTGCGGCACACCAGTGTGCCGCGGCACACCGGTTGGGAAACGCTGCTCTAGACAACCCTTTGAGTATTGCTCCAAGGACTCCTATTATTATTGGAACAACCGTTGATTTCTTCCTCTACCATTGCTCAACTTCAATTTGCATATTGCAGTATTTCATTATTTTTTTCTAATTCTTTTACTTCAATTTGTGCACCACCTGGTATTGCAATATCAATGAACCAAGCTTTTTTATTCTCCCCACAATAGTGACATCAGGCAGGTTGTGGGCCATAAATCTGTCTGTTGTTATTGTTGTTGTTGTTGTTGTTGTTGTTGTTGTTGTTAGTCTGGTTTATGCTATAACTCCATTATTGCTTGTTAGTTATTTTCTTTTTGCATTTATTTGTGGTGAATAATCACATAAAACTGAGACCCATGTGCATATTTCAGTCCCCTTATTTCTAAGCCCAAGCATGTGCAAATAATGTTATATTTATTTGCCACCTCTTATTTTCCCAATTATTTTCTACACCCAAAAGAATCACATCACTTTCTTCCCAATTCTGCTTGTTTATATCTGTTCTCCCTCCAAATAATAATGAAAAAATCTATTCCAAGGTTTCTTAAGAGCTTAAGCATAAGTCTCAAATATCCATAAAATCTTTTTTAGTGTGGCTGCTTAATTCTCCATTCATATACCTCTAATATTGGAGAAGTGCCCAAGAACAGTTCCATATTATATTTACTGTACAAACAAATTGACAATTTTTAAAGAAAAAAAAATCAAAGTTTCTGTTTACATTGTTGGTGGGTTGGGTGATCTATGAGTTTATTGTTGTTTTGGTATATTCTTTCAAGCTGCAGAAAAAAACTGTTGCTACCAACCTGGCTTCCACTGAGGACCTGTATACTGCATGAGTCAAAAAAAAGGGGCTCTGAAAATATTTACAAATTCCTCATAATCCGGACTCAAAAATGTTTCAACTTCTACCCTCAAAATAAGACTCCACATCAGAACAACTAGAAACAAGAACAGTTTTTTCCCGAATGCCATCACTCTGCTAAACAAATAATCCCCTTAACACTGTCAAACTGTTTACTAAGTCTGCACTAGTGTTAATCTTTATTCTGCATGTCGCCCTGAGTTCATTAGGAGAAGGGCGGCCCATAAATTTAAGTAATAATAAATGAATGAATGAATGAATGAATGAATGAATGAATGAATGAACAAACAAAATAATGAATGAATGAATGAATGAATGAATAAATAATGAATGAATGAATGAATGAATAAATAAATAAATAAATACATCTTCTCATCATTCCCATCACCCATCTCCTCCCACTAATAACTGCAATCTTGTTGCTCCTTTCCTTAAAATTTATATTGATTGGTTTCTAATATGATTTGATTTCTTATTTGTACACAGACTATCATTAAGTGTTGTACCTTACCTCTCTCTCTCTCTGTATATAAAACAGGGGTGAAATCCAGCAGGTTCTGACAGGTTCTGACAGGTTCTGA
This sequence comes from Erythrolamprus reginae, assembly GCF_031021105.1. Lineage (NCBI taxonomy): Eukaryota > Metazoa > Chordata > Lepidosauria > Squamata > Dipsadidae > Erythrolamprus > Erythrolamprus reginae. The sequence continues at coordinate 235,686,732 of NC_091952.1, read as the reverse complement.
CAGGTTCTGGAGAACCAGTAGTGGAAATTTTGATTCATTCAGAGAACCACCAGATACCACCTCTGGCTGGCCCCAAGGTGGAGTGGGAATGGAGATTTTGCACTATCCTTCCCCTGCCATGCTCACCAGGCCACGCCACAGAACCAGTAGTAAAAAAAATTGGATTTCACCACTGGTGTAAAATATAGTATTTTACCAGCATATTAATATATTTACATTACACAGAAACTCAAGTCACAACAATGTGGCTTGTTAAAGTCCCATTTACTATCGGGTCACAATGTGCAGGGTGTGTTCCAAAAGTAATGCAATTGAATTTCCTGTGCTGCTCCTATTGGTTGGAGTGTGACCAAAGTACTTGTAGTAGGTGTGGGGGGGACGCTAAGCTTTGCCATGAAACCGGTTTCAGTGCTCTCCAAGCTGTGGAAGTGGCAGGACGTCAGTTATTGTAAAACTCTACGCGCTGACCGTGTCACGAAAAAAATGGATTCAACAATCGAGCAAGGATACATGATTAAGTTTTGTGCTAAACTGAAATTGAACCTGATTATTTGGACAACGTCATCACTGGTGATGAAACCTGGGTTTTTGAATACGACCCAGAAACAAAACGCCAAACCTCTGAGTGGCACACCAACCAGTCCCCCAAGCCCAAGAAGGCAAGAATGCGCAAATCAAAAGTGAAAACAATGCTCATTGTCTTTTTCAACAGTAAAGGAGTGGTCTATAAGGAGTTTGTTCCTCAAGGACAGACAGTTAACGCTGCCTACTACGTGGATGTTCTGGAAAGACTCCGAAAAAGGGTCATCAGGATGAGAAAAGACATCTCCACTGCCTGGCAACTCCATCATGACAACATGCCTTGCCACTACACGCTATGAGTCCATGAGTTCCTGGCCAAATACCAGATGCCAACACTGCCCTATAGTTCTGACGTTGCCCCAGCACACTTGTTTTTGTTCCCTTGGATTAAGGCAGCCCTGAAAGGAACCCATTTTTCATCCATAGAAGAGATCCAATCAGCCGTGATGAAGACCTTGCGAGAGGTCCCCGAAGACACCTTCCAGGGCACATACCGGTCATGGCAAAGTCACTGGAAAAAATTAGTAGAGGCCCAAGGACAGTACTTTGATGAATTTTAAGTGTTTTTGCAAATCTGTTCAATAAATTATTTTTAAAAAATAAGTGCATTACTTTTGGAACTCACCCTGTATATACAACTCATTCTTGTTTGCTCTCTTTAGCATGTAATTTTATTTTGGCTGAACTATCTGCATCCACAAGGAAGAGGACAAGGAAACAGACCGACAAAATCAGCATTGCATAGTATAACAATGCGCACACCCTTCCCTTTTGTCTGTGCATGATGACATTGCACTCACAGAACACAAAGGGCAGTCTTCCTCTGCAAGTCCACAATATAATTTTAAACATTTTGACAACAGCAATAAAGTCCTATGGATGCCCATAGCTATCCATTCATGAACTGTGGAATCTTGCTACTCCGTAATCTATTTTCTAACAATACTTGCAGAATACATATTAAATGAGCAGGATGAAAAAGAATACATTAGAGGAGGACCAACAATACAATACATGTATTCTTGAAAACATGTCTACTTTCTCTCCAAAATGACATGCATTTTCAGAGCAAGATCAATAGGGGACAAAAAACCCCATTTGTTGCTACATTTTTCAGAGGTTATTTTTCATTTCTATTTAATACACTACATTTTGAAAGTAATTGTTCTTCAAATTAACTTCCTTTGATTTTGGCAGGAAAGATAAAAACAGTTAAAATGTCTTTCACTGTTTGGACTGAAAAATATTTAACCTTCGGAGACAATATTTTCTCTATATATGAAGCCTTAGGCACAATATTTATATATTAATGTGTAGCTTGTAAACTTAGTTGTCCAAAGATGGTTGCTATGGAGCATAATGTAACATTTCTCTGCTGCTGCTCTCTGATGTTGGTTGGGTGAGATGACTTCACACAGAAGCAATAAATAGAATCACCCGTCCAAATTTTTACTACCAATGTGCAGTGTATCTGAGCTGTCAGCCAGACATTATGTTTTATTTCCATAATGATATCTGTATAATGTATAATGCTATAAATTGATGATGCAGATATTGTTTCTGGTAAAGACATTAAAGAAGCTTAAACCATATGATACAAATATTTAGCATCTCAGCTAAATAACAATAGTCTCTGTTGCTACAAGGACAGCAATAATTTCTCTATCAATAGGGAATGTTAATCTAGCTTCATCAGCAAAGGTTTTAGAAAGGTGTTGAACTCTACAATACTGGAAAAAAGTGTGGAGTTTGTTTCTTTGTACCCATAGAGAAAAAAAAAGGCTGTACCAAAAATGCATTTCAGTCTCATGCATAGGACTTTACAGATCACTCCCCAACATCATGAAAACAAGTCACAATTTATGCTTGATCCCCCACAATTCAAGAAAGCAGATAGAAGAACAAATTGAATCAAATTAACTTCAAGGTCAAGACTATGAAATGAAAAGGGGATTGAGGAGAGATTTTCACACAATAAAACACTACTTGAAGTCCATAGTTCAAATATTGTAAAGTAAAGCATCAACTCATTGTTCAGAGAAGGAAAGCACTGCAAAACAGAAAAGGATCTATTATATCTGATAAATATACCAGCGTAAATTGATTAATGAATCTATATTTCCTTAGTAGATTTATTACTATGTTATTATAATGTGACAAGTGGCATATACAAACAGAATCATAAAGGATAAAATCCAGCCCAACATAATGAAAGAACTGTTTTAAGTCGATGTATATTGCATCTATTGCTTTGCACTGATCGAGTTTTGTAGTCCATATGTTTTTGAAGTGTAGAAGTTATGGATTACAGGATTTTTTTTTCTGAAACCAAATTGTTAGAGAATAGATTGTTTCTAAGTGGAACATAATGAATTGGTTAATTATTGATTCCATGACTTTGCAGGTGACATGACATAAAGAGAATTGGTCTGTAATTTTCAATGAGGCTGAGGTCTCCCTTTTTGAAGTTAGGGATGACTGTAATGAAAGATTTTTCAAAGATTATGCTTAGAAGTTCAGTGGGGAAAAAAGCTTAAATGGAAAGCTTTTTTTAATAAATATGCATGTAGTCCATCAGGGCCAATAGAAAGAGGTGGTTTTAGACTGTGTAACACCTTTTCAACTTTATCTTCTGTGAAATCCGTTTGTGTTAGATCATTGTAATTATTTGTGCAGGGCTGGACAATGTTGGTCATGAGCCATTTCTATTTATAAAGAGTGAGCTAAAGAATGGGCTAAAGAAGTTGGCTTTAACTGCTTCATTATTACATTCTTTATTGTTAAGTGCTTTTAGGGTTGGGATGGATTTCAAATCTTTAAGTTGTTTACAAAATTATAGAAGGTGCAGTTGGATTTTATATGCAGAAGGTTTTCCTCTTGTTTGATGTGATGTGAGGTGCATTCAGTCTTTATTTGGTGGCATATATTTTTGTAGCAGCCTTTAAAGTTAGCTGAGTAGGCAGTTCTGTTTTTTTTCCAGTTCTGTTTTTTTCACTAGAAATATTATTATTATTATTATTATTATTATTATTATTATTATTATTATTATTATTATTATTATTATTATTATGTCAATACAACACAGCAAACGAGATCACTATGCTGGATTTCGTATTTCATCACCAGTCGGGTGCTTCCAAAGCACCTAGGACTGCATGATGTAGCGGCGAATTAAGTTTGCCGATCCCAGTAAAGCGGCCTTTTACAATTGACAGATGGAGATTTTGTCAATTCTGATGGTTGTCAAATGTCCGCTGAGATCCTTTGACACTGTGCCCAGCATGCTAAGTACCACTGATACCACTTTCACTGGCTTATGCCAGAGTCGTTGCAGCTCGATTTTTAGATCTTCGTATTTCACTAATTTCTCTAGCTGCTTCTCCTCAATTCAGCTGTTTCCTGGGATTGCGATGTCGATGATCCATGCTTTCTTTTTCTCCACAATCAGGATGTCTGGTGTGTTATGTTTCAGAATTTGGTCAGTCTGAAGTCTGAAGTCCCACAGTAGTTTTGCTTGCTCATTTTTGACCACTTTTCCAGGCTTATGATACCACCAGTTCTTTGCCACTGGTAGATGGTAGTTCTGGCACAAGTTCCAGTTGATCATCTGTGCCACAGCATCATGTCTATGCTTATAGTAAGTCTGTGCAATCTTTTTGCAGCAGCTGAGTATGTGATCGATTGTTTCATCTGTTTCTTTACATAGTCTGCACTTTGGATCATCTGTTGATTTTTCAATTCTGGCTTTGACAGCATTTGTTCTAATGGCCTGTTCTTTTGCCGCCAGTATTAGTCCTTCTGTCTCCTTTTTGAGTGTTCCACTTGTAAGCCATGACCAGGTCTTTTCTTTATCCACTTTGCCTTCAATCTTCTCCAAGAACTGTCCATGCAATGCTTTGTTCCGCCACCTGTCCATACGACATTGAGTTACAGTTTTTTTAATAATAATAATAATAATAATAATAATAATAATAATAATAATAATAATAATAATATTATTATAGTTTCCTTATTGATATGTGTAATTTGTTTATTTCTGGTTTTGATGCTTATTAGTGGCACATGGTGGTGACTCTGGCAGAGACAGGATAGAGGTTTTGTAATTGTCCTCGGTCTTCTTGATTTGTTAGTAACTTTTGAAACTTTCAGTAATGATATTGTAATGGGACTGAATGTGGGGATTGGAAGACATGGTGTTGTGGTCTTTGTCTCCTTTCTCCATGCCAATGGTTGGATCTTCATCATTCTCCCAGTGCCATGTATTTTCTATCTTTAGCTCTGAATTTGGTGGCACAATGTTTAGAATGTTGTATTGCAGGCTAACTTCTGATCTCTGCCAGCAACTTGATTCTCACTGGTTCTAATATGACTCAACCTGCCATCCTTTCTACCCAGAGCAATATCTGATTCTGTAAACCACTTAGAGAGGGCTGTAAAGTATTTTGAAGCAGTGTATAAGTCTAGGTGTTGCTATTGCTGTGTCTATTAGTTTATTGGGGTGCTATTTAGGCAACTTTCAAGATTTATAGATCTTGCTCAAAGAGCTACCCTGTTTCCCTGAAAATAAGACAGCGTCTTATATTAATTTTTGCTCCCAAAGATGTGCTATGTCTTATTTTCAGGGGATGTCTTATTTTTTTTCAATGAAAAAGAATTCACATTTATTGCTGAACAAAAAAAAAGAACATTTATTATATACTGTACAGTAGTTGTCATCACAAACCAGCATAACCAGACAAACTGTGAATCCTATCAAGAATTTCTTACTACTACCGTACTATTATTTCAATGTACAACAATTATACTTTCTTCAAATAAATGTTATATATGTTCTGTTCGGGAATGCTGCGTAATGAAATGTCTCCTATGTCTTACTTTCGGGGATGACTTATTTTCGGGGAAACAGGGTAGTAGCAGCTGTGACTAGAAGAATTTACTCACATTTATCTGTGCTGATTTTTTCTTGTCCTGGAACAGGAGTCCCTTATCATAGTCAATCATGCTTTAATCACCTTGCAGATGCAGATGCAAAACACAAAACATGGATTTCTACCGAGACTAGTTCTACCTAATATGGAGAACAAATACTGCCCTATAGCATAACTATTATTCTACCATTACCCATTCTGCTCCGAGTCCACGGAGAAGGGCGGCATACAAATCTACTAAATTAAATTAAATTAAATTAAATTCATTACTGGTGTATGAAATCTTTTATTTAGGTTGTGTAATATAATTCAATACCACCTCATTGGAGATATGACATTTGTATAATAAGAAACTAAATATTTTTAATCAGAACTTGAAAGACAATCTAACCCAGTGTTTCTCAAATAGTGGGGCGGGCCCCACTGTGGGGGTGCAGAGAGGTGCTGGGGGGGGGGCGTGTGATCCTGGGGAATGTGCTTCTTTTTTACTGCAGAGAGTAGAGGTTTTTTTGCACTGAACAATGTTGTTTGCACAGCACACAACACAGGATAGAAGATATGAAGTGGATATTAAAAAAAAACCTTTAAACGTGTCTAAAAATGTTGGCATTTGACAGCATGAAGCCAAATAAATTAGGGCATCATTTAAACACATTATACCCAATCACGCAGATAAGCCGCTTGGGTTTTTGCAATGAAATCGTGCTGAATATTGCAATCGTTCTGGCAGAGAGTTGGGGGGGGGGGTGCACAAAATGTTTTCTTCTTCCTTGGAGGGGGGGGGGTTGTAACAGAAAATAATTGATAAACACTGATCTAACCAATTATTAAGAAAGTCACTATTATTTTAATATAGGAGATATTGTGTATAACCAGATTCAGCGTACTGGAATTGGCATGAAATTTTGCAGGGATTTACGTATATCTAAATAAAAGTATCTATAGTCACAATCTAAGTCAGATACTTAATGATATACCTGAAAGTATGGGGCGTTGTTCAACTTTTATTGCAAACGTTTTTAGCTAAAACCTTTTTTTAAAAAAGGATTTGTTTTGTTGTTTTAAGACTATACCATTTGTTATATTTCAGAGAATTGATTAATTAATTTTATTATGCAGGTATGAGAAAGAGAAATGAGTAGAGTGAGCAGATGGAATAAATGCAGGGGTGGGCTGCTAGCCATAACACTAAATTGGGCTCGCCAGCACAATTTTGCTTCTGCACCTTTGTAGGTAGCAGAATCATGTATGGAGCCACAGGGGCATCCACGTTTCAGCATGCATGGAAGCAAAAGAACCTCGCGGAAACCTGGGCGCACCTGCCGCTCCGTGCGCGATTTTGCTACCTCCACAGGTGCAGAAGCAAAATCGCGCTGACCTCATAGCACTCATGAGATGCAGTGGTGAGCCCAATTTAGCGTTCCGGCTAGTAGCCGACCCCTGAATAAATCCCACAAATAAATGTAATAAATATCCAAAAGCAAATGATCATTTAATAGCTAGGAAAATGTTGATTGAATTGAGAGTGGTGAATATTAAACATTATGTAATAGAAGTGGGGGGGGGGGGACAGAATAAGAATTGCTGGAAATATGCAGAGAAATCATACTTAGCATTTTTATCCACGTATCAAGTCCTTTCCAAAGGATTGGCAGATGTTGTTTTTTAAATAATATTAAAAATATCATTGAAGAATGTATGCTGTTCCAAGTAAGGCTGCCTTTTGCAATTGACTGATGGTGATTTAATCAATGTTGATGGTGTTCACTCAGTGCTCTAGTTGTTTTAGGATTGCATCCAAAATGCCTATTACTATTGGTTCTATTATGATTTCTTTTGCTATAGTTATTTTACTTCTATTATGATGATGATGATAATTTACTTATGATTGATCACACAGCCAACCAGATCGAATATGGCATATTTAGCCACTTATTGAGTCTGTCCCACAGACTTGAGATAAGCAGATGTTGTTGTTGAATGGTGATTATTATTATTATTATGTCAGTACAACACAGCAAACAAGATCACTATGCTGGATTTCGTAATTCATCACCAGTCGGGCGCTTCCCAAGCACCTAGGACTGTGTGATGTAGCGGCGAATTATGTTTGCCGATCCCAGTAAAGCAGCCTTTTGCAATTGACAGATGGAGATTTTGTCAATTCCGATGGTTTTCAAATGTCCGCTGAGATCCTTTGGCACTGCGCCCAGCGTGCCAAGTACCACTGGGACCACTTTCACAGGCTTATGGCAGAGTCGTTGCAGCTTGATTTTTAGATCTTCGTATTTCACTAATTTATCTAGTTCCTTCTCCTCAATTCTGCTGTATCCTGGGATTGCGATGTCGATGATCCATACTTTCTTTTTCTCCACGATCACAATGTCTGGTGTGTTATGCTTTAGAATTCAGTCAGTTGCAAGTCGGAAGTCCCACAGTAGTTTTGCTTGCTCATTTTCGACCACTTTTTCAGGCTTATGATCCCACCAGTTCTTTGCCACTGGTAAATGGTAGTTCCGGCACATGTTCCAGTGGACCATCTGTGCCACAGCATCATGTCTATGCTTGTAGTCAGTCTGTGTGATCTTTTTGCAGCAGCTGAGTATGTGATCGATTGCTTCATCTGTTTCTTTACAGAGTCTGCACTTTGGATCATCTGTTGATTTTTCAATTCTGGCTTTGACAGCATTTGTTCTAATGGCCTGTTCTTGTGCCGCCAGTATTAGTCCTTCTGTCTCCTTTTTGAGTGTTCCACTTGAAGCCATGACCAGGTCTTTTCCTTATCCACTTTGCCTTCAATCTTCTCCAAGAACTGGCCATGCATTGCTTTGTTCCGCCAACTGTCCATACGGCATTGAGTTACAGCTTTTCTGTACTGGTCCTTAGTTTGCTTCACCTTGAGAAGCTTCCTATTGTTGACCTCCAATAATGCTGACTCTTTGCTACCCTTCACATAGTCAGCTAGTGCATGCTTCTCTTCTTCTTCTTCTTCTTCTTCTTCTTCTTCTTCTTCTTCTTCTTCTTCTTCTTCTTCTTCTTTTTGCTGCTGCTGCTGCTGCTTCTGCTTTTATATTTATAATCTACTGTTAGATTTATAGTCTAAGACTGGTGTAATCTTAATAATTCAAGTACTAACAAAGGATTTAAGTATTGTTAAGTTAAAGAAATGGAAAAGGTTCCTCGCCTCCAGTCAAATCCAAGTCTGGTGGGTATTTCTCATCTCCATTTCTTAGCTGATGGCCCAATGTTGTCCGAGGATCCCTTCTATAGTCATCGGGCCAGCATGGTTATATGCCGAGGCACATAGAATACTGTTGCCAAAGTGCATGTGAGTAGATAAATAGGTACCAGTTTGTGGTATGCAGGCTTTCAAACAGCTAGGTGGCTAGGAACTGGGATAAATAACAGGAGCTCATCCCATCAAGGGGCATTCTGATCTCGAACCCAGGCTGCTGCTTTTTCAGCTGACAAAGCCTTTAAAGACTGAGGCATTGTTTGTCCAATTATTAACATAGCATCTAAGAATATAGGCAGTTCCAAGCAGGGTGCTTTTTTATATCTAAAATTAGAAGGCTCACATCTGATAAATTTAATATTTTCAAATTTTGAGGAATTCCATTAGATATTGTTTCCATGACTCCAATCAAGATTAGTGTAACATTATTTAAAATATTTTTTTTTAAAAAATTCAACTTTGACCTGCAAGTCCTTATATTTCATATTTTTCCCACTGTTTTTTTCTCAATCCTAAAATCACACTGAATAGCAGCTAGATTTACTTCTTTTAAATCACTGTTTTATAAGGCATGTTACATATAATACGCTTGTCTGTTTGCATCTTAAAATTCATAAAATATTAGCCCACTCGTTTCCCAAAATCTATTCAGTTTGATGGTTCTAGTAGTTTTTACTAGATTCAAATTCAAATTTTGGGCAAAGTTCCAAATTAATTTTGGCAATTCAGTTTTGACTGCTTGTAGTCATTTTGTGAAATTTTGCTGCAGCCACTCATCCATTGTTTTATCCTTTTTATTAGAAATGCTGTGCTTAGTTACAGTAAGATTTTTGCCTTCATGCCACTAAAATAAAGGCTTCAGTTTTTTAAAATTCTGATCTTAACCAACTCCATGTGGGATTTTTAATCAGCTTTTTAAAAATCCATCAAGTATTAAACATGCAACAGCTTGTTCTTCTAATTAACAAACTTGTTTTCAATTATTTCTTTTCTGTGTTCAGCCTTCATCTTTGCTTTTTCAAGAGCTTTCCTTGATTGACATCCTTAGCCAAAATTCTTGGCTTTTCTTAATATGGTTATTAAGGCCACACTTTTCTTCTTGCTTTACCTGTAGAAGTCCTCTAGGTCTTTCAGCTCTTGGCAAATACAGCCAAACAAAAACACTTTTTAAGTTGTTGTTGTTGTTGTTGTTACCTAGGAATCCTAGATGCTTGAGAGATCAAAGATCATAATTTGGGTAGTTGGCGGAAAAGAAAAATGTGAAGACACGAAATGGTTTCTAAAGTCCAATATCCTGAAAAACTGCCTCATTTCCAACTTTCATCTCTCTCTTTTATTTACATTAAAACAATTGTCTTTTTCTTCATGAATTCTGATTCCTTTATTCCTTTTAGTTTATGTTCACTATTGCATCTCAGATATCACTCTAAAATCACCTTGAGGTTCGACTACTGTAACGCTCTCTACATGGGGCTACCTTTGAAAAGTGTTTGGAAACTTCAGATCGTGCAGAACGCAGTGCGAGAGCAATCATGGGCTTCCCCAGATATGCCCATGTCACATCAACACTCTGCAATCTGCATTGGTTGCCGATCAGTTTCCGGTTACAATTCAAAGTGTTGGTCATGGCATCGGACCAGAATACACATGGGACTGCCTTCTGCTGCATGAATCCCAGTGACCGATTAGGTCCCACAGAGTTGGCCTTCTCCAGGTCCCGTCGACAAAACAATGTCATCTGGTGGGACCCAGCGGAAGAGCCTTCTCTGTGGCAGCCCCGACCCTCTGAAATCAACTTCCCCCAGAGATTAGGACTGCCCCCACCCTCCTTGCCTTTCACAAACTCTTAAAAACCCACCTCTGCTGCCAGGCATGGGGAAATTGATTCCCCCTGGCCGTTTCGTTTTATGTATGGTTTGTATGGGGTGTATGACTGGTTTTATTCTAGGGGTTTTAACCGTTTTTTAATCATTGGATTTATATTGTGTTTTGCTGTTGTGAGTCTCCGGAGAGGGGCAGAAATCAAATCAAATCAAATCAAATCAATCAAAAAATATAATAATAAAAATAATAAAAAAGAACACAGAATTTCATTATTTGGCCAAAATGCAATATAAATATGTACAACAAATGATCTGAAAGCAAGTAGCTAAGTAATATATATTTTATAATCATTTAAATAATGGAATGAGGAACCATGTTTCCAACATGATTATTAAATAATATAATACATATACTGTAATATGAATACCCAGAAATCTATCTTAAGACCCTTCCTTTATTGGCACAATCATGCAGGAAATAATTATGGAAAGGCTAGGTTTTTTTCTCCAGGAAAGATGCTATTAAAAGGAGGTTTAGTGGAGGTAAAAAAATGGTGAGAAACTATGATAGAGTTGTATATTTTACTTGGTCAGAGTCTAGGCGAAAACTGGAAGTGATACAGCCATAAAATTACTCAGTATTTTGAACTGCAATATTTAGGATATATCTAGGATTTGTTCTAAGACAGCTGGGCAAATAAGCAAGTAGTTATGATTTCCCCCTTTTTTGAAAGATATAGAATTGATCTATCTGTAAAATATTCTTATATCAACATGAAACACAGCACTTTGAGAGATGGGAACAAAGTAATAAATTTAGAAATGCTTTGTGAAGATATGCTAGCTACAGGTTAAGATGGACAATAAACTTTTTTTCCTGAAGCATTTATGAGTAGGGATGTCAGATTTCTCGATCTTTAATATTTGTCTACAAGCAGGAATGCCACCTGGTGAAATCAAATGGATGTTATACTAAAATCAAATGGATGTTATACTAAAAATGAATATACTTAATCCACTTTTGTATACGGCCGGTCTGATATGAATAGCAATAGAGCAATAATGCAGGAGAATAGAAACTGTTGTTACGAGTAGAAAACTATGGTTCATAGATTAAAAATTATTTTATCTTGTAAACTTATAAACTTCAAATATTGCAATCATGCCCTTTTCCATTCTAAATTCAATTTTCCACATTTTGCTAATTTGCATTAAGTTATAATCCCATAGTTTATCAAACAATATTATTATTTAATTTTATGATCAATATTTTCCAGTTGGTAAAATATCAGTATAATTATACTGGTGGTTGAATTTCTTGGTACTGTATATAGTGGCTGATTGTGTATTGATAGATTGGTAGAAGGTTATTTATTCATCACAAATGTGGGCACTGTTTTAATGCTGTAATTTTCTTTTCCTAGTTACATTAAAATTAATTTAAAATTATAATCAAATGAATTTTTTTTAAAAAACCCACAAGTATACAGTTTTATTGAGTTTGATTCTTTTCTTGAACTGTTGTTGGAAAATAATTTGATGATAATTCAAGGTCTTTCCATATATCCATATGGGTAGAATTTTTAGTCCATGTGTAGTTGTGCTACAGGATGGGTGAAGTATCAACGTTATGTTTTAAAATGCCATAATGGATACAAAATGTCATAGTAAAGTTCTTGGAAAAATAAGATAAAATGTTGTTCCCCATTAATAAGGGAAATAAGCACATATTAAATAAGAAAATGATCGGCAAGTCTATTGTGCCCCATAATTAAATTCAATTTACCAAGTTCCATAACTGCACAGTGAAATTGCACAAATCCAGTTATCGCACATTCTTTTCAAGTCTTTTGGGTCCATGATGCTGTTGGAAAGAAATTACTTTTAATTTGCACTTCCATTATTAAAAAGAACTGTCAATTGAAATGAAGTCTTTTTAGATTGCTTTATCTGATATGTATTTTTGTTTGTTTTCTTAACTAGTGAAAAAGGCCATAGATTTTAAATCTAGAGGATTTAAATTGTTTCCAGGGAAAGACAACAGCAACAAGTTTTCTATCTGTGAGTGTACTTCTTTTTGTTACTTTTTTTAGTGCAAGAGTGAAGTTTGTGCTGTCTGTGTTGTTTGTGTGTTGTACTGTTTCACATATATCTTAGCATTTATGTGTATGAAATCTTTATGCTCTGGTCTGCATGATGAATATGCAAAGTGTAGATGTGTTGTGAAGAGTGACTCTGTGTAACATTGGCACCACCAGAATATGTTTCTTTCCCTGTTAAAGTTCCAAATTAAATTAAGAATGATAATAAATTTAAATATACTGTATATAGGAGTTGTGATGTTGCAGTGGTTAGAATGCAGGCTAACTCATTGTTCAATTCCAAGAGTTTGATCATGACCAGATCAAGGTTGACTTAACCTTCCAACCTTTTGAGGTTGGTAAAATGAGGACCCAGATTATTGGGGGCAATATGCTGGCTCTCTAAACCCCTTAGAGAAGGCTGCAAAGCACTATGAAGCAGTATATAAGTCTAAGTGCTATTGCTATTTTCCCCTTCTCCTTTTGCTGAAAGTTACATTAATGTAACTGTGCATTATCTTTATGTCTTCATAAAAAGAATGGAAAGAAACATATTTTACAATTAATATATAGGATGACAACCTTTCAAATTTGATTGAACATCAATGCATAAAAGGAAATAGCATCTTTATTATGTATAATAAACAGATTTATTCTGCAATGGTAGAGAGTTTGCTTTGTATATTTTTTTCTATCAGAGAAATATTTAGCAATGTACAAAGGATTGAAATGTCAAGCTTTATTAATCATTTTTATGGGTTAGCAGAAAGTAATAGAAAAATGATTTTGAACAGGATGTCATATGATCTCTCGCCCCCACCCAAGGCTGCTGACAGGTGCCATTGTCTAACTTGTAGAATAAATGATGAAAGATTAGAAAGAATAAAATACATCTCCAAGCCCATGTTGAAGCATTCTCTGCTTTGTTTAGATTTTTTTCCCTCTCCAGACCTTTCAGTTTATTTAAAGATTAAACTCTATCTTTTTGAAAATCCAGTCCAATTTTTTTCATTATTTTCTTAGCTTCCTTTAGATTGATGTAATGATTATGTAATACACAATGACATGAAATGTTGGTATTACAAGACTAACAAAACTGAAGGCCTTGTCCTGGACCCTCAGTTATTTCTAGCTAAAGAATATAAGATAAAAGAATACATAAAACAAATGGATAGTGTAAGCTACTTTCCAATTGGGGTAGAAGAAGTGAACTGAGAGAAAACATCTTCTTTAATTTTGGAACCTGAAGGAAATTGATCTGTATAATTGTTGTACAATTTACACAAAAACTAGAGTATATGGAGAATGGAAGACATGTGCTACCAGATAATGATTTCAGTTAACTAAGACACATCATAATTTTCAGTTTTTTCTACTGATGTGTTGCTACCTGATTGTCCTTCAGATTTCTGTAACCCAGATTTAGAATGCAGGATAATATTTGTAGCTCAGGATTGAAATTAGGGGTCCTTGGTGCTCTCTGAGCTTGGTTGTTTTCTTGCAGATATTTCATTGCCCAAACTAAGTAACATCTTCTGTATTAGTCCTAATGTTTAACAAATAATTTCAATATAGTATGTTTTCCAGGCACTTTATGATTACTATTTTAGTAGCGGGAGTTCATTTCATGCAAAGGACAACTGTGGCAATCTCAGGAAGAGGCATGGCGTTTTACAAAATTACAAATAGATGCTTAATTGTATGCTCATACATTTTCTAAAATATTTCTGAAGTGCTACACATCTCTTAGGACAAAATTCTGCTCCAGATTGTATTTGATATTAGGTGTGACTTAGGTTCCTAACACCTCTGTAATTGGGGTTGCAGTTGAATTGACCTGCATCACATTCTGCGTAGGGAAGAGGTTGACATCTTCACTTGCTGTTAGATTTTATTTACCGGGCTGGGGGGGGGGGGGAGGGAGTAGCTTTGGAAAAAATACATAGGATATTCAGTAGTGAAATGACGACTTATAGTGCAACACGAGTGATGTTAATCTCTAGGAGATATTTCCTCCTATTACTGGTCTTCAAAAGGAAATAAACACCTAGAAACATTTGGAGCGCCCCCCCTTTCAATTATGGAACAGTGTCAAATAATTTTGTGACCTCAAAGTTTGATGATCTGGGGGAAATACAAATAAAATCAAAATAAGTCATTAAAAACATCAAATGTCCTCCTTCAGACAGTTAAAAGCTACAAAGGTTGAGCTTACTTCTCAAACTTTGCTCATCCTAATGCACATGACCTACCATATATTTGAATCTCTCCTGAGATTCCCTAAAACACCTGTATCCTAAAAATATCACAGATAGTGCCATCCAAGCCTGAAGTTTATTGCGTTAATTAAGTTAGTATGAGCATTGTGACATTTAAATTCAATAATATTGAAAAAAGAGCTTCTTCAGAGCAATTTATTATATTATATTCTTCTTCTTGTTCCATATCCATCATCATACATTGGCGATCATGTTGGCAATCTTATTTTATCAACAGCCGCATGAAAAAGTCCAAATCAGTCTCTTAGATTTTGAATCCATGATATTTTTCTTCTCCCTGGACCTCATTTGCCTTCTATTATATTATATTATATATTAAATAAATTATATGGCTTCGCAACACAGGTGACTTTAATCAGTTTAAAACATTAAAATCCATAACATAAAAACCCATGAAACTCCATCCCACACATGACAGCAGCAACACAATCAAATCAACCACTTGAATAGCTCCTTCTCCTTTCATGGTCTCAAGTCCTGCTGAGAATGCCACATCTTTGGAAAAAAGAATATGGTGGAAGCCAATGGAACTTTGGGGAAAATGGTATTCCATAGAGAAGGGACCACCACTCCAAAAGGCCCTTCATCCTGTTCCCATCAGATGTATATCCCTAATATATTGGACCCATAACTGATTATGCCTTCCTGTTATGGTGAGCGAGGTAAAAGGGAAGAGGCAGCTTTTCAATTTATTAACATATTCTATTCCTTGATCCACTTAGAGACAACATACAAGTAAAATCTACATGCCTATTTTTGCTAAGAGTGTCTGAAATGAAGACAAACAATATTTTAACTTAGCTTTTGCTGAGTATACAACATTAAGAAATGAATATTGTTTATGAAGTATATGAATCAGAAAAGTTTTAAAAGAACAGAGGTGCTGGTAAAAATGTATAATTATTGCAGTCTTTTTTCAGGGTACTTTTGAAGCACTTAAATACTCTCTATATGCATAAAATGTATTGCCCCAAAGAATGAATTTTGTTTTATCTGTGAATCTTAGGGGGTTATTTCCATACATAATGACTGTATTGCAATTCATATCCCATATTTAGGTTAATGAGAAATTTCTATCACAAGCTTCAAAGGAATATTTAATGGTTATTTAAAGTATTGTACATCCACAAGCCTATTCAGCTTCACAAAGTGGAAATAATCTTCCACTTGTTTTGTTTTATTACTGTGCAACACTTCTCACCCCCTAAACCTCAGCATTAGAATTGATGCAATTCAAAATATTCTGTTCTAACTGTAAAACAGATATGTATTGCATCATGCAAATATCAATATTGATTAAGATTTCTTGAGTGAGGGGCTTAGATTTTCAAGTTCATGTATAAAAAGTTCTAATACTTCCAATGGATGTAATATTTCTAACTTTTTAAATTATTATAATTTATTAAATGTATATGTTGGTCATCTCCTTGTCTATTGACTCTGGGTGGCTTACAACATCATAAATATAGTAATATAAAATATTAAAACATTGAAAAACACCCCAAGAGCATTAAATGTTAACAAAAACTGAGTAAAACAGGAAACAGTTTATCAATGGGATGGAAATGGGATCTTCTAGTCTACTAACCATCTTCAGCAAGGGGCACTGCCATTGGGACCTCAATCTAATTGACAGAACCAGGTTTTAACACCCTTCTGGAAGGCCCTCTGGGGAAGATCTCACCATTGAAGGACATGATATTCCAGAAGATTAAAGCTACAGCAGTAAAAGGCTCTTCTCCTGGATCCTGATAGCTGAAGTTACTTAGCCAAAGGGGTCCACAGCATTTATTTATTTATTTTATTTATTTATTTTGTCCAATACATAATACACATTGAAGAGAATAGATATACAGTGTTCCCTCGATTTCCGCGGGTTCGAACTTCGCGAAAAGTCTATACCACGGTTTTTCAAAAATATTAATTAAAAAATACTTTGCGGGTTTTCCCCCTATACCACGGTTTTTCCCACCCGATGACATCATATGTCATCATCAAACTTTCATCTGCCTTTAATAAATATATATTTTTAATAAACTTTAATAAATAAACATGGTGAGTAATAATCTAAATGGTTGCTAAGGGAATGGGAAATTGCAATTTAGGGGTTTAAAGTGTTAAAGGAAGGCTTGTGATACTGTTCATAGCCAAAAATAGTGTATTTACTTCCACATCTCTACTTCGCGGAAATTCGACTTTCACGGGTGGTCTCGGAACGCATCCCCCGCGAAAATCGAGGGAACACTGTATAATAATATAAGTAAAGAAAAGAATAGAAGAAAAGATATAAAAGTATAGGTGAACATATTTGAAAGGAAGAAAAGATAAATGAGATAAGGAGAGACAATTGGACAGGGGACGGAAGGCACACTGGTGCACTTATGCACACCCCTTACTGACCTCTAAGGAACCTGGAGAGGTCAATCGTGGATAGTCTAAGGGAAAAATGTTGGGGGTTAGGGGTTGACACTACTGAGTCAGGTAATGAGTTCCATGCTTCGACAACTCGGTTGCTCTTTCTGCTGGAGTAAGTGGGTGAGCTAACCCCTTTGGGGTGAGGTGATTTCTCAGGCACACTTAACTTTAGTTTATACTTTCATGCAGGTTATACTAATTTGATTTTCAAAGATGGTTGTTATCTAGAGGTAGATAAATTTGATCCTGATGTAAATGTGTCATTTAAAGTAATGGTGAAGACATCAGGATAGAAGCCAGAAGATTATAGCTTCTTTTCCTATCTTAGCCACAAAGTCAGGTGAGTGACCATGGACCAGTCACTGTCATTGGCACTTGAGGCAATGGTATGCCATTTCTACCGTATGTATCTTGTAAAAAAAGTGTTCAGATAATTGCTAGGAGTCAACACTGACTCAAAGTTGCATGCCTAGACATCCTCACCAACAAAAGTTACAGGAGAGAGAGAGAGAGAAAGAGAGGCAAAACAAGGTAAATTGGAGAAAGGGGACAGCGGGAGGGAGGGAGGGAGGAAGAAAAAGGAAAAAAAGAGATGCAGTTAAGAAAAATAAAATAGAAATTTGTTGGAAAATGAATTTGGGATGCTGTGGATTTTTTCGCATAAGATTGCAACAGGGAATAAATAAAACTGAAATCCAGTTGGTTTTATAACGAAATAGATGGATGAATAATGTTTAAGCATGAAATGAAGGTAATATACTACTACTTCTTTTTCTTGGAAAATGAATATACAAAGAGATTGATTACTTTGCATATTATTTCTTATAGTGCTGCTACTAACGTTCTTTTAATGTGACTAACATTTTCATTTGTTCCCATTGCTACTAACATTGCTACTAACATTTAACTTTGATGTTGCTACCCTACACTTGATACACTAAGTTGCTACACCTATCACAGTTCCTGATTTAATGCTAAAGACTTAACTGTATTTAATGGATAAATGGGTCCTGATTAAAATGTAGAAATCATGCAGGAAAGAAACCTCTATTTTCAGCCACTTGAACATAGATAGACACTATTGTTTTGTTAATACATTGGGTACAACATTATTTTTAGTAAACAATAATATTTTGATGTGTATGATATTCTGCTTATGAAATAATGCTTATGAAACAGTGATTTGTTTTCTATTTTAACTAGATATGTTAAGGATGCATTATCTCCAAGAAGATTTAAAAAGTATTGGTAGCCCTAACTTTAAAAGAGTTTCTAGGTATTTTCAGGAAGTCTATTTCAAAATTTCAGATGTGTCAAATCAAATTAATTTCATTGGTATTTCTAGCAAACTGTTCAGCAATCAATTCATGGTCTGTCCTAATTGTACATTAACACTAATGTCATATATTATTTTTGTTGATCAAATACCATTAACGTGAAAAAGTATAAGAAAGGGGGAAAGATCAGAAAGGATCAAAATTAGACAATGGGAAAAATATTGAATTAAAATGCAAATAATGACACATAGTATCAATGACACTAGTTTTAACATAGGGATATATTTAAACCTAATTAATTCAACTGAATATAGCCAAAATGATGATAGTAAGGAACAGCAGAGGCATATGCAAGAAATAAAGTTTTATGCTTGCATATTTTTGCTTTTTCAACAATTACCAGGAGAAGCAAGAAAAGAAAGAAAACTTCAAAGATATCTTTGATCAATGAATTCAAATCAGGAAATATATCTCTTGAAATTAAGTGGCTATCATCCCCAAAGCCTTTAATTAACAAAATTATCAAACAAATGCAGATAAAAAATTGAGTAAACAGAAATGTTAATCAGGAAGCAGAAATATTTCCTTTTTTGTCTATGCTCTTATCTTAACATTTACCATATTCTTTAAAAAAATAGTTTTGTCTTTCAATCATTATAATATTTACATGATGTATGTTCATCCTTGTTGTTATTATTATCTCTCTTCCATTAGGAGCAATCTATTTTTAGAGGAAATGTGGGCGCGACAGATAGTTTAGTTCCTTTAATTTTAAATTATTTTACTTAAAAAAGAAACCTCAACCATCACCAAAGGGTGACAGTTTTCAGTTGATTTTGATCAATGGACCATATTACTACTATTTCTTTTCTCATCATTCCTATCACCCATCTCCTTCCACGTAGGACTGTATGACTAACTTGTTGCTTGTATACTCATTGATTGTGTCCTCATTGCTTATTTGACCTCTATGACAATCATTAAGTGTTATACCTCATGATTCTTGACAAATGTATATTTTATTTTATGAACACAGAGAGCATATACACCAAAGACAAATTCCTTGTGTATCCAATCACACTTGGCCAATTAAAAATTCTATTCTATTCTGTTCTGTTCTATTATGTTAAGTTACACAATCTCATACTCACTTTTATACAATGCGACAAGCAAAATACTTTTACCTAGTGAAGAAGAGGAACATCTTAAAAGAAACATCTCTAAAAGGACATCATATTTCCATTTTTGTGACTTATATTTTAATTTGCTCCAAACATTCAATAGTAGGCTAAATTTGGATGAAGCAAACAATGAATTAATGAAACAATATG
Organism: Erythrolamprus reginae; assembly: GCF_031021105.1. NCBI lineage: Eukaryota > Metazoa > Chordata > Lepidosauria > Squamata > Dipsadidae > Erythrolamprus > Erythrolamprus reginae. The sequence continues at coordinate 235,666,781 of NC_091952.1, read as the reverse complement.
GTTAATTAACAAAAGAATGTCCAATAAAAATATATTAATATTAACCAGAAAGATAGATAAATTAGAAAGTATTACATCAAAATGTCTTATTTCTTCTCCGACAACTATGGAACATATGGTGAAGTCCCATAGCATTTATCTAGATTATATTATCCACTCATTGATGAACTATTAGAAGCCATGCAATTTTCTTTCCTGAGCCATTTTAGAAATTGAAAAGTTAAATCTAGAAGAATATAAAAGATAAAAATAGAATTCTACATGCTAAAAGGAAGCATTGGCTTTTCTTTTAAGAATGTTTTTGAAATTTCAAAGAAGAAAGTTAATAATAAGCTTAACAATAGAAGTAAAATATAATGCTTAATATTCTTCACTGTGCCTGAATTAAATGCAGTAAAGATTGCCAATTCATAGACAAGCCTGTCCAATTTTATATTAGCTATTTGGAAAATTGATACTTAAAAAGTGAGCCAAGCAGTCAATCTATGGTATTGCTGAATATAATACAAAGACTATGAATACACACTATCAAAGAATGAAAAGTAATTAAATAAATGATACATAAAAGATAAAGTAATTCCTGCAGTAGTTTCACAATGTGTATAATTCTGTGCTAGAGCACAATACATATATACTGTAATTGCATATAAGATTTATTAGTATAGAAGCTGTTGTAGGTATGACGTAGCAATCCATATCAATACCATATAGAAAATGCATATAAATACCAGATAGAAAGAATGTGAAATATTTGAATTTTTTAAAGTTGGAGAAAATATTCAGGTATTTTGGATTTGTTTTCCAAAATTAAGAAATTTAATTTCCACTTTTTAAATACAACCCTGATTTGAAAATGTTGAATAGATTACAGCAAATGTTAAAATAAAAAATAAAATGATAAAATAGGAAATTGAATTTGGATTAAGACAAGGATAGATTTATACTTTGCAGTGGTAGTAGTTTGGTCTAGTGTTTAGGGGACCAAGCTAGAAGATGGGACATTACGAGTTCAAGTCCAGCCTTAGCCATGACAGCTGGCTGGTTGACCTTTGGCCAGTAACTCCCCCAGCCCAACCCACCTCATGGCGTTGTTACTGTGTGGAAAACAGAATAAGGAAGATATGTTGTACATGTTGATTTATTTGCCTTGATTTATTTGTAAACATAATAAAGGTGGGATAAAAATAAATAATTAAAAGTCCATGTAAGGTGAAATTACTATTTATAAAACGGTGTATACAGTGTTCCCTCGATTTTCACGGGGGATGTGTTCCGAGACCGCCCGCGAAAGTCGAATTTCCGCGAAGTAGAGATGCGGAAGTAAATACACCATTTTTGGCTATGGACAATATCATAAGCCATCCCTTAACACTTTAAACCCCTAAATTACCATTTCCCATTCCCTTAACAACCATTTACTCACCATTATTACTGGTACTCACCATTGAATAAAACACTTAGTGATCCTGATATTTATAAACATAATTATTTATTAACAATAATAATTATTTTTTTGTTATTTATTTGCAAAAATTATTAGTTTGGCGATGACATATGACATCATCGGGCAGGAAAAACTGGTATAGAAAAAAAAATGCGAAGTATTTTTTAATTAATATTTTTGAAAAACCGTGGTATAGTCTATTCGCGAAGTTTGAACCCGCGAAAATTGAGGGAACACTGTATTACAAAAATATGGAAAGTGTGCACATCTTATTATACTTTTTAAAACAGTTCTCAGTGTGATACATAAACTAAAAAGCAACATTTAATATTACATATCAAAAGAAAGAGCAAGAGAGGCTAACAAAACAGAAGATAATAGATCTGTTTATCTGTAATTTATGTTCAAATCCCATTTGGCCTCAAAACCATTAGATAACTTTGGCATTAGACTATCTCCATCCATCTACCTGTTTCAAAGTGTGTATGCCTGTATATACATCTCTGTATGTGTATTCTCTCACACCTTTCCCCTATATATATATACATACACATATTTTAAAAAGCTATTTGTGTAAGACTGTGTGTATCACTATGTATATTTATAAACAACTCACTCATTGTGTGGTGACTATTCACTAAATAGCAGTGTACAAGATGGAACATTCAGGATTTCCAGAAATTCAGAAAACATTTAGAAAAAAATAAAAATAAAACTCACGAGACAGTCCCAAAAAAGTTCAAAAAGAACTAAGTTAGGAAATAAATGCAATAAAATTAAAAATATGCACAAGGGGAATAGAATAGAATGGAATATGAAAACAAGAGTACACTGAAGATTGTAAAGTTTTGTTGCACCACCTGTTTGTCCAGTTGGATTTTTGGGGGAGTGGAATGTGGCATGTTTTTTGTGTATTTCTGTGTTTATGTGTGCAAGATAACAGATGAATTATAGAAACATAGAAGATTGACGGCAGAAAAAGACCTCATGGTCCATCTAGTCTGCCCTTATACTATTTCCTTTATTTTATCTTAGGATGGATATATGTTTATCCCAGGTATGTTTAAATTCAGTTACTGTAGATTTACCAACCATGTCTGCTGGAAGTTTGTTCCAAGGATCTACTACTTTTCAGTAAAATAATATTAGTAAAAATATTCAGTAAAATAATAGGAAATAGATTGTATTGCCATATAGGTATAAGCCATCCAATTCTGCTTTCAAAAAGGTACAGTTACACGAGTTATTGTAGTAATGAAAGAAAGATTCAAAATACTCCTTATTTCTCTGTTTCTATTTCTCTGTTCTCAAAGTTATTTTCAAAGGAAACACCTAGACTCACTCCTATAGCACAGTGATGTTGAGGTTCTAAACCACAAAATTATAAATAGGGTAGAAGCTTGCTAATAAATTCTCTCACTCCAAATTGGAAACAAACAAAATGTTTCATACTATCTCCCTCCATTTTCATGTACCTTAATACCAACTGTTTAGTTAATCACCTTTCCCCCATTGTATTTGAACTTCTAAACCATCATTACAATCCTTCTCTCTTTGTCTCAAAGGCATTGCACGCTAAGAATCTCATCCATAGTTCAGACATTGTGGTGAAAATACACAAAATGGAAATTGAGAGTACATATATGTAATGTTATTCTTTTCCCAGTACAACCTGCCTTATTGGGCTATTATTTTTAAGATCTTAATTTGGTCCTAGTAACCTTGTCACCTATGTGTTCAAAAGGTTCCATCACAAGGTTTTTGTTTTCCCAGCAATATTTTATAGATATAGATATAAACACAATTTATTATTGTCATCGAGTGAACTATAACTTTTACTCCAACGTAATATCTGTGATTTTATTTTAGGATAAAAGATAAATAGCTGTAGTGTTTTCTAACTGTAAAGTGTAAGTTAATTAATTATTAGTGCACCATTGAAAGATCTGAAGGAGCAATCAGGGATCTGTGCAGTCACTGAGAATCAACACCATTATGATTGATAAATAGAATATACAGAGAGACAAACTGTTTATCAATTACAATGCTTTTGACTTTCAGAGACTACCTACCTACCTACCCACCTATCTACCCACCTATCTACCCACCTATCTACCCACCTATCTACCCATCTGTCTGTCTGTCTGTCTATCTATCTATCTATCTATCTATCTATCTATCTATCTATCTATCTATCTATCTATCTATCTATCTACCTACCTACCTACCTACCTACCTATCAGCTATCTATCTACCTACCTACCTACCTACCTATCTATCAGCTATCTATCTATCTATCTATCTATCTATCTATCTATCTATCTATCTATCTATCTATCTATCTATCTATCTATCTATCTATCAAAAAGGGAAGAGGAATGAAAAAAAGGCATTGAATTATGTGGGCACTCTCACATGCACAATAGAGTCTGCGGAGAGGGGCGGCATAAAAATCTAAATAATAAAATAAATAAATAAATAAATAAATAAATAAATAAATAAATAGCACACACCCACACTTTTTCAGCACCTGAGGGAAAAAAGGTTTGCCATCATTGCCCTAACTATTGCCACCTCATAATTTATTGGGTAGCAAAGGGCAATTAATGAGTTGTGCAGGTCTTCAAAAGTTCCTACAGCCAACATGCATCTAAAGCAAGAGAGACAGGGGGAGAGGGACAGAGAGACAGAACAACCTAGTATCTTGAAGAACTTCTAGGAACAGTATAAGAGGTTGGTTCCTCCTAGTTTGGACCAGTTCTATAAACTGGATTGCTGGAATTGGCCCCCGAGCCGGTTCCTTTGGTGGCAAATTTTGCTTCTACACATGTGCAGAAACTTTTCTTACAGTTGTGTGCAATGTGTGTGCCCTCATGCAGCATGTCCTTGAGCAAACCGGCAGTGGGAGAATCCAGAAACCACCCCTGAACAATATCTATGTTATTTTTTGCCACAGAACAGCAGATGCAATACCTGACCAGAAGGCAAGAACCTGACTGTCTTCTTTGAGCTCAGAAGCTAAGCACATTTAAATACGGTTAACAATTGGGTGGAAGATAACCAGGGAAAACCAGAGCTGGGCAGTTAATAAACTTCTCCAAAGAGAATAGCAAAGCAAACTGCACTATATCCAAGACAAATGCATGGACTTGTCCATGCAGTTATAAGAAATCGAATTGTATTATTTAAAAAAAAATGTGTCTATTTGATAAAACGTTCACTACTAATATTATTTTAAATAAATAGGCTGTGTATTACTATATTTATTTATTAATCACAATTTTCTCACTGCCCACCTCACGCAAACCAAAGCTGGGCGATGGCATATAGCAATTGACTAAAACAATGAGTTAATAAAAGCAATCATTAGAAATTGATATTAATTTTATACATTATGTGTTATAAAAAGCAATTAGAATATTATCAAAACTTATCCCAGTTCAGTAAGACTATATACACTTAAGAGTAGTGATGGGCAAACTGAACCCGCACAATTCGGGTCCGTACCGAATTTTGTGTTGTTCGGTATGACGAACACGAACACGCAATTTTTCCAAACTTCGGGCAAAATTCAGGGTCGTGTTCTGCATTTGGAGCTTTGATGTCACCGGCAGATTGCTAAGGACGCCAAGGTGATCACTTCCTGGATTCCATGGAATCCAGGAAGTGATCACCTTGGCATCTTTAGCAACCTGCCGGTGATGTCAAAGCTCCGCCCCTGGAATCTCTTCATGGGAGGGATTCCCCGTTCGGGTTCAAGTTCGGGTTCGGACGAATTTTGCGTAAAATTTGGCTGAACATGCCGAACCCGAACACCGTTAAGAGTGTATCTTAAGAGTGTTTCTTCAACACAGCATTGGCAGAAGATAAGCAGTAGAACTGAAGACATTGGATAAAAAAATGACTGTTCTCACAATTGCTTTTAGAACACTAAGCACAGGATTTTGATCTAAGTAAAACCACGTTGCTGAACTAAGCCTCCTATAAAGGTGGATGACAATAATATGTCCCATTTTTTATCCCTAACATCAGAATCTAGGAGATTTGTGATGTTTTATCATCTATTAATCATGGTGGCGTAATGTTTAAAATGCAGTACTGCAAGCTACATCTGCTGATTCCCCGGCTGCCAGAAGTTCGGCAGTTCAAGTCTCACCAACTCAAGGTTGACTCAGCCTTCCATCCTTCTGAGGTCGGTAAAATGAGGACCCAGATTGTTGGGACAATATGCTGACTCTGTAAATCACTTAGAGAGGGTAGTAAAGCACTACAAAGTAGAATATAAGTCTAACTGCTATTGCTATTAGGTACCAAATAATGCTAGCTGTCTCATAATAAATGATGAAAATTAAAGTTTAGAACCAATGTTTAGCTTTTCGGTATTCAAAGAAATAAAAAAAGACAAACCTTCATTTGACTTTTCTTTCTCAGAGTACAAATTGTGTACTAAAAATATCTAGCTCGTTAAGGTAGCAGAGAGAAACTCCAACAATAACCTACATCTTTTTTCTTTGATATTGTAAGATAATTCCTAGCTGTCTATGTTGTTTTTATTTTGCAGTAAATGAAGGAGGTATCAAACAAGCATCAAATTTGTGTCCCGATCCTGGAGAACCTGAGAATGGAAAACGGATAGGCTCAGACTTTAGGTAATGTTTACAAACCAAAACTTCAAATGTATTAGCAGGGGTGAGTTGACTCAGTTCAATTCTCCAAGTTGAAATCCATAGATCATAAAGGGGTCATGATTGTCCACTCCTTAAAATTAATTGAATAAATCTCACTCCGAAGATGAACTTGAACATGATTATGATTGTTGTACTTAAGTTGTCATCTATGCAGGCATTTAAATATCTGTTGCTTTATAGGTAGTCCTTAACTTTTGACCACATTCTGAGACCAGAATTTATGTTGCTAAATGAAGTGGGTTATTATGCCCAGTGATGGACTACCAAAATTTTTGCTACCACACTGTGGGCGTGGCTTAGGCATTTTGTTTCAACATCTTTCAGTGCAAATTGGATGTTCTGGGGTGGAGCTCCATTTTCGCTATCCCACTGCATTCCCCCCTGTCCGGGCAGTAGCCCACTCATGATTATCTACTATATAAAGTGTATGTACACACGCATGCACAGCTCTTCTAAAATTATACACATTCAACCTCATTTACTGTGATAGAAAAAACATACCCAGAGCCCAGAAGGGGGAAAAAAGGGGGGGGGATCAAAATTTTGCTACTGGTACTGTGTACCTAACCAAAATTTTGCTACCGGTACTGCGTAGCTGACCGTACTTGTAGGAGCCCACCACTGGCTATGCCCAACGTTATGAACATATTTTATCACAGTTGTTAAGCTAATGACTGCTTTATTAAGCAAATAACACAGTCTTTAAGCAAATCCATCTTTCTTCCAATGATTTTGCTTCTCAAAAATTGACTAGAAAGGTCACAATCATATTTACAATGATACAATGTGACAGCCATTGTAAATATAGGCTTGTTGCCTAAGCCACTGATACTGCCATTTTAGACTAATCTATACAGGAAGAAATGCTAATACAGTGTTCCCTCGATTTTCGCAGGTTCGAACTTCGCGAAAAGTCTGTACCACGGTTTTTCAAAAATATTAATTAAAAAATACTTTGCGTTTTTTCCCCTATACCATGGTTTTCCCCACCCGATGACGTCATATGTCATCGCCAAACTTTTGTCCGCCTTTAATATTTTTTTTTAATAAACTTTAATAAATAAACATGGTGAGTAATAATCTAAATGGTTGCTAAGGGAATGGGAAATTGTAATTTATGGGTTTAAAATGTTAAGGGAAGGCTTGTGATACTGTTCATAGCCAAAAATAGTGTATTTACTTCCGCATCTCTACTTCGCGGAAATTCAACTTTCGCGGGCGGTCTCGGAACACATCCCCCAACGGAAATTGAGGGAACACTGTATACACTAAACTTGATGCTAATATAAAATAAACTGGAGAAGCAATTAGCACTTCTTCCTGTGTAGATTACTCTAAAATGGCAATACAGTATATATTTCATTCTGACAAAGCACAAGGATGTTGATTGTTTCAGGAAGTAAACAAGCCAATGTACCGTAAGTTGTTATCTAGGAAACTGCTCAAAAACATTTTGACATGGGTTTTGTTTTATGAAATGTCTCTATATATCTGCAAAGACCCAGCCCATGGATCACTCTGTTTTTAATGGAATATCAATCTGTGAGACCTTCACATTTTCACCTTGTGTTACAGCCCCATCAGATCAGTGTGAAGTAATGTTATAATCACAGACAAGCTTATTTATTAATATGAGACTTTAAGTACACTTAATTAAAAGGTCACTATATTTGAATGAGCCTCATAAATCTATCTGTTCTTGCATTTTTTTTAAACTGTGATAACTTTTTAGATAACATAAAATAGTTTATGAACAGCAAACAACTATATTAAAAGGAACATGTTTTGAGTTTCTCATTAATTAAATTAAACAATGGCAGAAAAAGGCAACGTTAAAACAAATCCATTTGAATATGTAATACTAACTATAATTACCGAAAGGGGGAGAAATTGAAACAAATTTCACACATCTTCATTTGTTTTTAGACATACCTTCTTTTTAAGACAAACCATAACTAACTTTTGACTTAAAGGATAAATGCAATAAGATATTATTACAATATTCAAATAAACTTTTATATATATATATATATATATATATATATATATATATATATATATATATATATATACTGTATACACATACATACATACATACATACATACATACATACATATATATATATATATTCATTTATTCATTTATTTGTCCAATACACAAATACATAGGAAGAAAAGTAGACATGTGATAATATAAAAGAGGGTGAAAGTGAACTTAGAGGAGAGGATATATGAAAGGAAGAGAAAATATAAGATAGGTGAAAGAAAGGAAAGTATAGTACATGTTAATCTGCTTTTGATTTTTTTAACTTTAGCTTGGATTCTACAGTGCAGTTTTCTTGTGATGAAGACTATGTGCTACAGGGAGCAAAAAGCATTACCTGCCAAAGGATAGCAGAAGTTTTTGCAGCATGGAGCGATCACAGACCAGTGTGCAAAGGTAAAATATGAAAATCTGTATTCTTTTGTGCCAGTTTTCTGCACTTTTTTCCCTCTCTCAGTAAGAAGGATATTTTATAGTTGGGGCATTGGCAGGCTGGTTAAAAAATGACAGCAGATACCATCTTGATTTTTCTGACATATATCCCAGTTTATGAAAACACCCCTACTGGAAATTATAGTTGAAATAATTCCCACTGTATTTTTGAGTGGTCAAATGATCTTTACACCTTCAAATATTGTGGTTTTATTTTGCCCAAACAAAAAACAATGATATGGGGCTTATTCTATTTTTATTTATTTATTTTGCTTCATTTGCTATTGCTCAAATCTTCTAGGTATAAGGAATTTTGCTAAATGGTTAGTAGGTTTTCTTAGCTAGCTCATATAGGTTAAGTAAATACCATCACACATCTCCTAAAGTGAAGAGGTGAGTTCCTGCCAGTTCAGATCAGTTTGCCTGAACTTGTAGCGACCTGCTGGTGATGTCACAATGACATCACAGAACTGGTTCAATCAGTGCAGGTCCGAGGGCGCCACCATTTTTCTATTTTTTTCTTCTTCTGAGCATGCACAGAAGCCAAGTCTCCAGCACTGTGCAAGTGGTTGCCATCTTGTTTAGTGCTAGAAAAAAAAACCTACTTATTTTTGTTATTAAAATGTTTCTCTTTTAAGAACAATAAATAATTGTTCTTTTAAAAAAATCAGTGAATCTTGCTTTGTTTTAACCTGCGTTCAAAAATTTATATCTTGTGCAATGCAGAAATGTTCATTATATTTTCCTGTTTGGATGATCATTTTAAGATGTGCCCCACAAAAATCATACTGTGGCTTAACACAGAATTATGCTGTATTGATTCACCTACTCCATATAAATAAATAATATCCTGTCATTTAAAAATCTATGTAACTTTTTGAATGTTTTGAAATACTATCACCAAGAACATATACAAAAAATGTTCTTGAATAAAATATATCCTGATAGCATTCTTAAAATACACTTTTTCCATGCAATTTCCCATGCAATTCTACAATGGCATTGACTTCTATTTATGCAGAAACAGGTTTTTATTTTCCCTGTATTAAAACCTTGGAGATTTATTAGAAACATGCTGTGTTCCTTACACAATTTATTTTTATACATGATTTTGTTGTTCAATAAATCAGTTCTTATAAAATGTTTTGGCTGTATAATATGGTGCTCATCAGTTACTTTTAAAATGATATAAAACCAAACTTAAAAAGAGTGGTTGCAGTTAATATTCTGAAGTATTATTTTATTATAAATACAGAAAATTTCAGCGGTATGCTTGATTTTAGTTTATCATTTGAAAACACATGCTGCTATGTTATTGCTTTTTTTTGTAGCATTCAATTGGCAGTTATAGGCCATGATTACAGATATTTTTTAATCCTTCTATTAAGTCTCATATATTCTATTCTTGTAGGAATGTTGAGCATAAACTACTTAATTTTTATAGAGTTGAATATTACTTTATTGTTCCTACAAATGACCATATATGGTATTCTGCAGTATGAGTGAATGATGCTTACAAAGATGGTTGATATACTAAAATGATGGATTGATAGAATAGAATTCTTTATTGGCCAAGTGTGATTGCACACACCAGGAATTTGTCTTTGGTGCATATGCTCTCAGTGTACATAAAAGAAAAGATACATGTGTTAAGAAACATGAGATACAACCAGTAATGGGGCAGTCAATTTTTTTTACTGGCATACAGTGAGTGTGGTTTATTTTGTGGGTGTGGCTTGATGGTCATGTGAATGGGTAGGAGTGGCTTGCTGGCCATGTGGGAGTGGCTTGAACTATCATCATCATTCAGGTGAACTGTTAAGTCCTTGACTTACAACTTCACCAGTGTCGCTCTCTGGGATGACAATTTGCTTTGCGTTTCCTGCGCTCTCCTTCCTGGATCACTCCGTGCCTCAGGCTGGGTAGCTGGGCAAATGGGTGCCAATCAGCTGTGGAAAAAAGATGGGGGAGGAAATGGGCCCCCTCCAGCTCCTGCCGGTGCTGGTCTCCCTGCTGCTTTCTGAGGAGGAGGAGGACGACGGAAGAGTGGGATGGTCAGCTGGAGCTGGGCACATCTTCATTTATGTTGTGAGCCGCCCCAAGTCCTCGGAGAGGCGGCATACAAATACAATAAATAAATAAATAAATAAATAAATAAATTTCCACTGGTGGAACTGCGTTCCACCCCGTCCTGCCTACTGCCCACCCCTGGGTACACTTAATGATTATCATAGGGATCAAATAAGCAATGAGGAAACAATATTAATAAAAAATCTTAAGGATACAAGCAACAAGTTACAGTCATACAGTCGTACGTTAAAGGAAAGAGGTGATAGGAATGATGAGAAAAAACTAGTAGTAATAGTAGTACAGACTTAGTAAATAGTTTGACAGTGTTGAGGGAATTATTTTTTTAGCAAAGTGATGGCATTCAGGAAAAAGACTGTTCTCTAGTTGTCTTAGTGTGCAGGGTTCTGTAGCTATGTTTTGAGGGTAAGAGTTGAAACAATTAATGTCCAGGATGCGAGGGGTCAGTAAATATTTTCACCGCCCTCTTTTTGACTCGTGCAGTATACAGGTCCTCAATGGAAGGCATGTTGGCAGCAATTGTTTTTTCTGCAGTTCTGATTATCCTCCGAAGTCTGTGTCGGTCTGAAGTCTGTGTTGAGTTGATATTTGATATTCATTTATTTATATATTATTTGATATCTTGATATTTGTACTCATAAACAAAAAAAGTATGAAATTAAATAAAGTGGGAAGGAAAATGTTTTAATAGAAGGTAAGCTAAATTGAAATTTAAAAGTAAAGAGATAGATAAATAGATAGATAGGTAGGTAGGTAGATAGGTAGATAGATAGATAGATAGATAGATGATAGAGACAGACAGACAAACAGACAGATAAAATGATATTAAGCATAAATATGTTAACACAAAAACTTTGTTCCTAGGTGACACACTGATTGATTAATGATGTTATGTTTGTTAAGGAAAAAAATAAAGAAAAATATATATTTTACTCATAGAGTGAACAAATATATTAAAATATAGCAAAGATGAATGAGAATACCAGGAAGGCTAAACAGAGCAATTTTTGTTATATATGAGTATTACTGAAAGTTAATTAGTGCTGTATAAAGTTATGTATTATGCAGTTTATCTAAGACTAACTGGAGCCTTTGGACATAAAATTTTCAATTAGTAAGAACAGTGTTCTACTTGAGGAACAGATTGACCCAACATTTTAAGTATCTTGCTAACAATAGGTTTGGCAGGCTGTTAGCAGAAAGTAATATTAAAAGGGAAAAAAATCTTCCTGTTTACAAGCCATGAGAATACACTAACTTTAAAACTAATCTCAATCTACTCATTATTGGAAAGTAAGTGGTGAGCTGCTGAGATTTGATCGTTAACAGTTTTCACTTAGCCCATGTATGGTAATGGGTTAAAATAGCTCTATTCTGGGCTTTATGATGTTGAATTTTCCCATATTTGTGGAAAAATGACTTCAAAAGGCAGTCAGCACATTAGAATAGAAGTATATTGTCAGAATTATTTATGTCTGTCACACTGATAAACATACATGTATATAGGGAAAAATGGCTTTATTTGATACTACTTTCTCTTTAATGTCAGTCAGCCCTCTTATCCATTGTGTTGTGAACAATAAGCTTGAGATCCCTATTATGTGACATATTGTTTGCAAAATTTTAATTTTGCTGCAGTATAATTGAACAATAAACCACAAAGATTCCTAAAGTTCAAACTGAATATTTATTAATCAAATTTGTATAGCTGCCCATGTCACATTAAAAAATGACTCTGGGTGGTTATGTAAATAAGTAAAATGAATAAACTTTAATCCTTTTCTTACCGTAGGCTCCAGAAACATTTCTTCTTCTGAACAGGCTAGTTTTTCATTACCTATTTGAACTTTTTAAAGGTAGTGCTTGTCTCATTTGATTTCACTGGAATCTTTCCTTATAGAGCTTTGTAATAATTTTATAAATGGGCAGTTTTATTGTTTATTTGTTTGTTTGTCTATTTTATTTTTATTTGTTTTTTTTAAAATTTATATGGCTATCCCTCCTAACCCAAACTCTGAAATGCTCACAGATGAAGGATTTAAAAAAATACATATCTAAAATAAACAACAAACAAAACAGAATACAGGGTCATTGAGCCGGGGTGGCGCAGAAGGTAGAGTGCTGTACTGCAGGCCACTGAAGCTGACTGTAGATCTGAAGGTCAGCGGTTCAAATCTCATCACCGGCTCAAGGTTGATTCAGCCTTCCATCCTTCCGAGGTGGGTAAAATGAGGACCCGGATTGTGGGGGCAATAGCCTAGCTCTGTTAAAAAGTGCCATTACTAACAAGTTGTAAGCCGCCCTGAGTCTAAGGAGAAGGGCGGCATAAAAATCGAATGAATGAATGAAAGAATGAATGAATGAATGAATGAATGAATGGATGGATGGATGAATTGCTAACCTTTTCCATAATACATTCAGCCTATGCCCTTCTCATTGTATTACAATGCTTATGAGAAGAACTAGATTTTAAATGTATTACAAAAACGTTAAGTGATATGGTTCTATTCTAAGTGATATCATGCTTCATTCTCTTTGAGTAAAGATCTGAATGAGTATCTAATTGACTCATTTTTATCCTGCGTCTATCAGTAATGATAAACTGGTATAAAATGGAACTTTCATAACAATGTGTTTGGAAGTGTAGAGTTTGCCCTTCACAAAGAGTAGTGGGTCAATTTATTTTCCAAAGCACCAAAGGGCAAGACAAGAAAAAGTGGAGGGGCACTAATCAAGGAGAGAAGCAACTTGGAATTTAACAGTGAGGACAATTAACTAGTGGAGCAACTTGCTTTCAAAAGTTGTGGATACTTCATCACTAAAGGTTTTTAAGAAGAGACTCGTCAGTCCGAAATGATATAGCTCAGTGATGACGAACTTTTTTCCCCTAGGGTGCCGAAAGTGCCTGCATATACACTAACACACCTACACAAGTGCCAACACCTATAATTCAATGCCTGTTGACGGTGAAAATTGCCTCCCCTGCTCCCCCGGAAGCCCTCTGGAGACCAGAAAAAGCCCATTTCCCATTTTTTGGGGGGGCAGTATGTGGTTTTTCATCCTCCCCAGTCTCCCCCATCCCACCCTCCCCACCCCCCGAAGGCCCTCCAGAAGCTGAAAATGCCCTCCCAGAGCCTCTGTGCGAACTGAAAATCAGCTGGCTGGTGTGCACATGCATGCTGGAGCTGAGCTAGGGCAATGGGTCATGTGCCAGCAGATATGGCTCTGTGTGCCACCTGTGGCACCTGTGCCATAGGTTTGCCATCACTGATATAGGGTTTCCTGCTTAAGCAGGGTGTTGGACCTGAAGGCCTCCAATGCTTCTTCCAGCTCTATACTGATTGAGTGAATTGCTACAGTTGTTAAGTGAATCTGGCTTCTCAGTTGACTTTTCTTCTCAAGAGGTCACAAAATCTCAGAATACGCCAATGATTATAAATATAAGCCATTTACCAAGCAACCAATTTTAGCCACGTGACTGTGGGGATGCTGCAATGACCTTAAATATGAAAAACAGCAATAAGTTACTTTTTTTCCAATGCCGTTATAGCTTTAAATGCTCACGAATCAAATGGTTGTAAGCAATGAAAGGCTACCAACATTTTTACTACCACACTGTGGTCGTGGCATATGCAGGACACCCTGCATTTTCTTTCAACATCTTTCAGTGCAAATTGGGTGCTCTGGGGTGGAGCTCCATTTTTGCTACCCCACTGCGTTCCCCCCATCCGGGCAGTAGCCCACCCCAGTTATAAGTCAAGGACTACCTGTAACTGGAAAGAAACAAGAAATGTGAAAACAATCGAACCATTTTTCAAGAACAGTTTGTTGTGGGGAGAGGTTGTTTTGTTCGTTTTGTTTTGCAACCTTAAAATGCCATTTAAGCACTGGTTTAAATGGTGAATCAATAAGATGCAGGGGATTCTTAAATCTCTTAAGACAGACCTACAAAAATGGGGTGATGTTTTTGATATTTTGTCATTCAGAATCTATTTTGACCATGATTGCTGAAAACTGATGCAGAATAACCTACCATTATACCATGAAAAATATATGAACATCCATCCAAAGTATTCAAATCACAATTCTGAAAGAAAGAAAAGGGGTTTCAAATATCCACCCACTGGCATAAAATGTTCTTTCTAATTTACAGTTCTCACCATTCTCTTCTACAACTTTTTAACATAACCTGAACCCCAAAAGACAACCCTTGCTTGTTCTTGCACCATGAAAGTACAAATAGTACCAGAAATGAATGAGTTAAAATTTTTTCCCCATTTTTGAAACATACTTCTGAAATCATTGAAACTGATATGCATTTCTCCCACTGGCTGAAACAAAGTATGGATTAATTCCTTTCTTTTTGAAGAAATTAGATTGCAGTGTTTTCAGGGCAGTAATTCTAACTGCCATATTAGATCATCAAAGAGCTAATAACCAAATTTGCTTAATTATTTGTTCGGTATTTTAGATTATATTCAAGAAAGCAACTAGACTGAGTAGTAATCTGGAGGAACAGGCACTACTTATTATGTTCAGCCTGCTATCTCAATAGAAGAACATTGATTCTTTAGAGAAATGTATTGACTGTGAAGGTCACCTTTAAAATTTTCTTGGCTTCAGTTTCTCCTTTTTCTTAGATCACAACAATGAAGTTTAAAGGCTATCTTTCCTCTGAGAAGCATGATTTATTCTGAAATTGATTTATTTAATACAGAAGTTTGTTAGTAAAACTTTTGCATATGTATTTATTTTATAAAACTATGTAGTGTTCTGTCTGGGTCCCCCCAGACGCCAACACCAACCAAAAAGAGTAGCCAGACACACTGGTAAAAAGCAAAGGCAGTTTATATACTGGAAAGCAAACACAGGTAACAAAAACTGTTGTTACAGACAGGAACACGATGAAGCTTCACAGAGGTTTCACGAAGGCCAGGCAATAAAACAGGATTCTTGCTGGCAAAAACAACACTGGAGGTAATAAAACCCACGCCTCCCCCAAGTCTTTCAGCCTTCTAGGCCACAAGCCAAGATCAGAGACGCCGAGAATCGAAGCAAGGTCACAGGACTCCCAGTTGATAACTCTCCACAAGACTGTAAGGGCGGGCCTGCCTTTTCAACCCTGCTGAGGAGAACCACACCCAAACCCAGCTGTTGCCAATTCAGGGATGGAAATAACTTTCTAATTGGCCCCTTCTTTGAGCTGCACGTCTCTGCCTCATGTCTATTATAGCCTGTGCGTCTTCATCCAATGAATCCATGCTACTAGCTGGGGAGAGCGTGGAAGCCTAATTGAACGAGGGGACATGCGCGCATGCACACAAAATGTTGCTATACAAACCAATGGGGATTCACCTGCTTGGATTCACCAATTCTATAAAGATTTAAAAGTGGGGAAGGTAATTTATCTGTAAAAAAAAAGTTTGCACAGTTTTAGAAATTTAAAGTTAGGTGCTTTTCCCCTCAAAAGTTTTTGCGTGTTAGTGGCGTATAAAGATAGCAAGTTAAATTCATCATCCCTTCTATTTATAGAGATTTATTCTTTCCTGCAAGCAAAAGGGAGAGGAAAGCAATGTTAACAGATTATCATTGATTTTTCTTGCAGTTGCCCCCTCAGCTGTATAAAAACATATTCAATTCCAGAGATTACTTCAGATTTGGCAAGTGAACACTGGAAATACAAAAACTACATCTTTCTCCCCCCCCCATCTCTCCACAAACAGGACATCCTTAAGAAAAGAACAAAAACAAAATTAGTGCAGTGGTAACAACAGAAATGAATGAATGTTCCAAATGTTCACTATAAAAGCCAAACAAACCCCTGTTATCCATCATTCCAGTTCATTTCAGTTCAAAGGCATAATGAAAGTAAGTAAGAAAGAAAGAAAGATAGTGCCTTTGGATATTTTTTAAATTTTATTATTGCCAACTCACTCCTATCTACAAATAGGAGGTTAAATATAGGGTGCTTATCGTAATGAAACTTAAAATCTTCAAACATGAGAATATTTTTTTTGAGACTCAGTGAACCAAAATTACTATCCTCTTGACCAGACCTGGGCAAGGGGCAGCCTGCGGGCCGCATCCGGCCCACCCGCTGTTTGTGACTGGCCAGCCCGCAACACCCCTATGCAGTCTTTTTCAAGGCTGCACAGGGGAGCCGGGTGTCGGAGTCGGTGGGGGAGTGGCAAGGAAAGTGTGAGGAAGTCTTCCACCTGCGTAGGTTTTTCCTTCGCAGGTGGAAGAGGCGTATGGTGGAACACAGAGGTTCGCCCTGAGGCAGCCCTGAGGGAGGAGGTGGGGATTGTGCCCAGAGGATGCAGTGAGTCTCCGTGCCCGCTCACTGAGGCACCTCCAAGGCTGAGGTAATGGAAGGTCTGCGGAAATCCACGCCAGGCACAACATACACACACACACACACACACTTCCTCCTCTCTGAGTTGCCGGCTCCCGTTTTCAGAATGGGGACTGAATGGGAGTCCGGGGTCGGAGGGTGGAGGCTTGTTGGGTGAGTGGGGAGAGAAGAGGGAGGATGAAAGAGGGAAGCAGGAGAAGAGTTGATCTTGCTCGGCTGGCTGTAAAACTGGGAAGTTCTGCATGAAACTGGAGGATAAGCTCAGAAGAAGTGGCTGGTCCCCAGAGAGACAGAGACGGAGGCAGAGAGACGAGAGGGGAAAAGAGAAGGGGTGGGACTGAGAAAATGATGGAAAGAACGATGAAGGGGAAGAAATAAATGAGAGAGAGAAGAGGAGAGAAGGAAAAGGAGAGGGAAGAGAAAAACAAATGAAAGGGAGAGAGTGAGAGAGAAATAAGAGCAAAAAGGGGAGAAAAAAGAGAAATGAGAAAATGATTGAGGCAGAGAATGAGAGGAAAGAGAGAGAAACAAAAGAGAGAGAGAAGTGACTCTTGATTTAAAGCATATGGTAAAAAGCACCCAAAGAATAAAAAAGAAAGAAGCCATCACCTGTTTTTGGAAATGGTTCAAGAGTGTATACACACACCCACATCCACACACAAGGGGGGAGGAGACAGGGATGGAAAAAGAGAGGGGAAGTGGGAGGGGAAAGGAATGAGGGGAAAAGGGAGAAGAGGGAGAAATGAGAAACAAATGAGAGATAAAAGGGGGAGAGAGAGGAAGGAGTTCCCAGAAATGAGAAAGTGGTAGAAATTTGAGGAGGGATGATTATTAAATATGGTTTGACTATGGAATGATGGTAAAAGATTTATTTAGGTGTTGTTTAATACTAGGATGTATTAATTCGTAAAATTGGATTAGAATTTTAGAACTATATAGAATTACATGGGTAAAATTAATGGATGATACATAGGATAAATAAGGGATTTATGATATGCACTGTATGATTTTATGACTTTGCATTATGAATTTATATATACAGTGATACCTTGTCTTACAAACTTAATTGGTTCCGGGACAAGGTTCGTAAGGTGAAAGGTTTGTAAGATGAAACAATGTATCCCATAGGAATCAATGGAAAAGCGAATAATGTGTGCAAGCCCAAAACTCACCCCTTTTGCTTTACACCACTGGGGATCCTAACCTCCAGACTTCTGTGTTTTTGCGATGCTGCAATTTTGCTGAGGCTCCCCTCACTGGGAAACCCCACCTCTGGACTTCTGTTGCCAGCGAAGCACCCTTTTTTGTCCTGCAGGGATTTCCCTGAGGCTCCCCTCCTTGGGAAACCCCACCTCTGGACTTCTGTGTTTTTGTGATGCTGCGATTTTGCTGAGGCTCCTTTCTCTGGGATTCAAAGCAGTGCCGGCAAAAATGAAGGGAATCCCAGTGAGGGGAGCCTTTGGCGGGGCATCAGAAGGTGGGGCATCGCACCGGCAGCGGCTTGGGTTTGTAAGGTGAAAATAGTTCAGAAGAAGAGGCAAAAAAATCGTAAACACCGGGTTCGTATCACGAAAAGTTCGTATGACGAGGGGTTCGTAAGACAAGGTATCACTGTATATATTTCTCATGCGGCCCCATGGCAAAATTAATTGCCCCCCCTGCTCTTGACTATGGCTTTTCAAACCTGAAGATGTGTGGAATTCAACAACACCCAGAATTGGAGAATTCTGGGAATTAAAGTCCACATATCTTAAAGTTGCCAAGTTTGGAAAATAGTAATCTAACTAATGGTAATACACCCACTAACAGTGAGTGTTCTACAAGCAACAGTTACCAGAGAAACTTTTAAAAGAGGTTTGCTTATCATAGTTAACAAGGATATAAAGCTCCTTGTGTCCTTAAAGTTTGCATTCATTTCCAAAGAACAAGGAGTAATTATCCCTAGTTCACATTCAGTTGAGATCATTACATAAAAGTAGACCTGTGAAGGAGTAGTTCATGTTGGTTTGGCAGTAATTATTGCTATGTAGAATATTATACTACTTTTGGTCAAAGTTATGTCTGGCCACCACCTGTCCCATTATAATTATTTCACTTTATTTGTATTTATTCTGTAACTTCAGTTGCTGCCTATCTCAGTGTAGGGCAATTCTGTGTTGTTTACAACAATAATAAGGAAGAAATTTAAAAAAATGTGTATACATGGAAGGAGTAAGATAATAGAGCAATAAAATAATGAGAAAGAACACAAGAAATAGAACTATATTATCATAAAGGAAAGATGGACAGATAAATAATGCTTGAGAAGGCACCCTTTTTTTAAAAGTCAGAATGACTCATTTTCTGTAGCAATATGTTTGAAGTTTCAAAGACAATATTGATGTGGGAATAAGTAAGAATCAAGCCAAATCATGCATAAACCCTATATTTTTGATGTTGTAATATCATCAAAACACACCATTGTAGATAGGCATGATCTACCTTAAAGTACGCCACTTTAAAATCAGGATTAATTCATTTTTCAGTAGCTAGATCCACACACATTTAAACAATTGAGATAGGTTGTCAGTATCTATTCCGGTAAGGACAGGTACAGTTTCAACAAAGGATATATATATTCCAAACTTGCAAAGAACTGATAAATATGGTTTGTGTCTGAATGGCCACTGCAATGGGACTGAAAGGCAAAAGGAAGCAATATGCTCCCTCCCATATTTGGGTATACAAGATGACTCGACAGAAATATAGTAAAATATATATTAACATATGTCTTATCACTCCTCTTCCAATCCATTAACCTCTCCTCTTTATCCGTTCTCCTTTGGTCTCTCAAAAATTCCACATCTTGTGAGTCCCCTCCCCCTTTTTTTCTTTCTTTATTTTTATATATAAATTCTTTTTTTCTGAATTCTTTTTTTTCCCTTTTAAGTATGTTATTTGTTGAACTTTCCTAAAAATTCTGCCTAGTCTTGTCTCCCTATTACCTCCTTTATCTTTTGATTGATTCTTTTGGGGGTGATATTCCCCCTTGTCCACTCTTTTCTTGACACTGTACATCCCAGTGTAATCATCTTTTTAAAAATTATTATCAATTCTTTTTCCTTCAATATACTTCCCTTGTTCCTCATTTTTATTTTCCAGCACTATAGGTTCTAAATTTTCTATATATTCACTTTTGCTTTCTTATTATCTCTAATTTTAAAGAGATAGTTTTTTTATGAATATATTTTAATAACCCAATTAATTCTTTATACACACACTCTTCCATCATTAAATCTCTCTTAATTAAAGCTTTAATCCATATAGTCTCTATGTTTCAGTGTTCTGATATTCACTTGTAATATATTTCATTCCAGTTCACAGTCTTGTTATCTTCCATCACAATGATAAGCCAGGATCAAACACTATAGCACAGCAAACACTCCTTTCAGATTGTCAGAGTTTCAAGGTTATCTTTTCTCAAACTTCTTGGGCGTTTAAATTCTGTTCCTTTAACTTCCTCTATGGCATTCCCAATTGCTAGATATCTGCTAGCTCTGTTCTGGGATATCTTTTTGTCTTCTTTTAAATTTCTTTAAAAAAAAAAAAAAGTCTTTAAATTGGCCAAACATTCACCCAGCTTCAACACTTACTCATATTTCTCCTGTTTAAATGCTTAGATCTTGTCACCCAGGCAATCCACAATCTCTCTGTTCCAATCATTCTGATCATGGCTATCCCAGCTAATGGTGAGAGAGTCGTCTTCCACATCTGCTGGTCGAGAAACTAGTACTGGCTCCCTGGAGGGTTTGCAAGCTTCCCCGGGACCATGGACTTGTACCTCTCTCCTACACTACCCCTCCAGGGTAGATTCAACCCAGTTCCAGACTGATTCCAGATCCCAAAACAGCTGGGATTCCGGGGTTTCCTGCAGAGCGTGGTAGGCACCCCTAGGGCTGCAACATTGGCCACACACCCCTCTCTCCATCCCTTGCATTTTAAAGGGGCTCAGTAGTTAAGACAATGGACTTATTGGCTGGAAAGCTGGCAATCCAAGTTTGAGACGCTGGGTGAATGATGGGGTGAACTTCCATCTTCAGTCCAGGTTCTGCCAACATGCACAATATTCTGAGCAGAGACAGGTTACAAGCGGTGTGCCACAAAGGTCTGTTCTGGGTCCTATTCTTTTTAATATGTTTGTGAGTGACATAGGGGAAGGTTCGGTAGGGAAGGTTTGCCTATTTGCCAATGACTCTAAAGTGTGCAATAGGGTTGATATTCCTGGAGGGGTCTGTAATATGGTAAATGATTTAGCTTTACTAGATAAATGGTCAAAGCAATGGAAACTGCAGTTTAATGTTTCCAAATGTAAAATAATGCACTTGGGGAAAAGGAATCCTCAATCTGAGTATTGCATTGGCAGTTCTGTGTTAGCAAAAACTTCAGAAGAGAAGGATTTAGGGGTAGTGATTTCTGACAGTCTCAAAATGGGTGAGCAGTATGGTCGGGTGGTAGGAAAATCAAGTAGGATGCTTGGCTGCATAGCTAGAGGTATAACAAGCAGGAAGAGGGAGATTGTGATCCCGCTATATAGAGCGCTGGTGAGACCACAATTGGAATACTGTGTTCAGTTCTGGAGACCTCACCTACAAAAAGATATTGACAAAATTGAACGGGTCCAAAGACGGGCCACAAGAATGGTGGAAGGTCTTAAGCATAAAACGTATCAGGAAAGACTTAATGAACTCAATCTGTATAGTCTGGAGGACAGAAGGAAAAGGGGGTACATGATCGAAACATTTAAATATGTTAAAGGGTTAAATAAGGTTCAGTAGGGAAGTGTTTTTAATAGGAAAGTGAACACAAGAACAAGGGGACACAATCTGAAGTTAGTTGGGGGAATGATCAAAGGCAACATGAGAAAATATTATTTTACTGAAAGAGTAGTAGATCCTTGGAACAAACTTCCAGCAGACGTGGTTGGGAAATCCACAGTAACTGAATTTAAACATGCCTGGGATAAACATATATCCATTGTAAGATAAAATACAGGAAATAGTATAAGGGCAGACTAGATGGACCATGAGGTCTTTTTCTGCCGTCAGTCTTCTATGTTTCTATGTTTCTAAGTACCCAAACCCATAATTCAATGCCTGGGAAGAGCGAAAACAGCTTTCCCCACCCCCTAGAGGCCCTCTGGAGGCCGAAACGGCCAGTTTCCCCACTTCTGGCGGGCCCAGCTCTCACCTTCTCCAGGCTGCAAAGGCTTTCCTGGAGCCGAAGGAGGGTAAAACACCCTTCCCTATCTCCCTGGCGGCTCTTTGGAAGCCAAAATAGTCTTCTCAGAGCCTCTGTTCGAGCCGACAATCAGCTGATGACCACACACATGTACGTTGGAGCTGAGCTAGGGCAATGGTTCACGTGCCAGCAGATATGGCTCCACATGCCACCCGTGGCATCTATGCCATACGATTACCATCACTGGGTCTCCTGTTTGAGCAGGGCATTGAACAAGAAGAAGGTCTCTCCCAACTCTGTTATTGTATTGTTATCTTCTATTCTGTTCTGTTCATCTTGTCTAGCTTCTAGAATTCATCAGTATACATAGTCATAATCCTAGTCAGAAATAAATGTATATTGATAAATGAATTCATATAAATCCTCTATGACTTCACTCCATATAATTAACATTTCTACAATTTAATTATATAGAGAAGTATATGAATAGCTCTTATTTTTCTTGAGTCTCTTTCCATTCAAAATATGTCAAGTGGCCCATATAAGGTTTTGGTATACAGTGTTCCCTCGATTTTTGCGGGGGATGTGTTCTGAGGCCGCCCGTGAAAATTGAATATCCGCGAAGTAGAGATGTGGAAGTAAATACACTATTTTTGGCTATGAACAGTGTCACAAGTCTTCCCTTAACACTTTAAACCCCTAAATTACCGTTTCCCATTCCCTTAGCAACCATTTAGATTATTACTCACCATGTTTATTTATTAAAGTTTAGTAAAAAAAATATTTATTAAAGGTGGACGAAAGTTTGGCGATGACGTATGACATCATCAGGCCGGAAAAACCGTGGTATAGGGGGAAAACCGCAAAGTATTTTTTAATTAATATTTTTGAAAAACCGTGGTATAGACGTTTCGCGAAGTTTGAACCCGCGAAAATCGAGGGAACACTGTAAACTTATATTGTATTTTTTTCCAGCTATAATTATTCTGACTTATGAAAAAAAAAATCATTCTCTCCAACCTACCCCACTTGATGGAGAAGCATATTTTGGAGGATAAAAATCGCAATGGGGGAAATGTGTGGATATTGTTTTTATAGATAGTGTAAGAAATGTGTTTTATTGTGAAAGCGTCTCTGCAATAAATCAGGGACTGTTTGAGTAAGTCCTGATGAATCCATGATTGGATCTGCACAATTAGAGTCTAAATTTCACCTTGTCCAATTGTCCCACTCATTAAACATTTTAAGGCATGTAAGATGAATGCAAACAAAAAAATGTAATTAAGACCTAATTTGGAATATAACATTGATTGTTTCTTTTGCAGTAAAAACATGTGGATCTAATCTTCAGGGACCAGGTGGCACATTCACATCCCCCAATTTTCCTTTCCAGTATGACAGTAATGCTCAATGTGTTTGGGTTATCACAGCCATCAATCCAAATAAGGTAAGTTTACCCGTGAGAGTGTTTTAAGCACCTGTATCAAATGAGAAATTAGAAAATCAATAAGAAGTCAGAAAGAAAGTTAGAAAGTCTAGTTCATTTGAGACAATGTGTGTGGGCAACGGAGCGGTGCAGTGTTTTGGATTTAGAGAAAAAGGATACTTCAGAGTACTGATATAACATCGATTGGCAATTGATTAAAGCAACTGCGTCTTTCCCCAGAATTGCCCTTTTACCCTCTGCAACTACTGGATAATGTATGGGAAAAAGAATGTGCTTGGTTTTATGAAGCTACAAAAAAAGCACCCAAGTTGTCTTGGACAAACTTGAGATTGATGCAGACAATAAGATCTGCAATTACAAGCTTGAGAGCCCCCCCCCCCCCTTTTGAATGTACTGTAAATCCTGAGGCTGCAATAAATGCTTATCATTTTTTTCAAAGAGCAGGCATATTTAATCAGATGAAAAAGGGGGAAAAAGCTGCAATCATGCCAAGTTGTGTAAGTTGCTAGCCATGGGAGTTTGAAGACATTTTGAGGAGACTCCCTCAAAACATTCTGTAAGTCGGGTGCTAGAGTGTTTCACCAATGACTGTCCAAAAGCCAAGGCAAAAGTCTTATTAGAAGACAAGGAGAAGGAGATACTAGAAGAACGTGTCACGGAAAGACAGGAAGAGGTGGGTTCTACTTACCTTACTCACATCATGATGGAAGTCCACATTTGCACACATGTTTCACTTTCCAGAAATGAGCTTTTGCAGGTGCACACTACTATAAAAAAAAAGCCTTCTGTGCATGCGCAGAAACAAAAACAAGATGGTGGTGCCATAGGACAACTGGCGCAGTAGAACCAGCTCGGGGTGGAGGAGGCCTGGGTTGTTGCCAGTTCCAGCGAGCCAAGCTGCCAACTTACTACCGATTCTATAGAGCCAGTCAGAACCATGAGGAAACCACCTCTTAGGACACTCCTGGAACATGAGAATTGTTTTCAAATAAAAGATCTGAACAGTACTCTTGAATAGCCGGAATCCATGTTCTTCGTACAGGAGTTAATAATTCATTCCTCTTAAGGAACTGAGCCAACCTTCACTGCTCAGCCCTTTTTAATCTGACAGTGTGATAAAGTATGATTTAAGGCTTGGCACTTACACAAGGTCAGACCATGACATCTTACTATCAGAATCTACAGCCTTCTGTATTAACTCAGACCCATCACTTACAAGTAGATGCCAAATCTCTTGAACTACAAGCTACGTATTCACATGCACACTCAAATAGGGTTTGAAGTACCTTGTCCTTTGAAATGCAAGCCACCACTTGTTCAAATGTGTGAGAAACATTATGATGAACACCTGTGGAACTCTGTAGGATTGTTCTGGCTGGAGCCTGTTATAATCATATCACTTGTTTGTTTGTTTGTTTGTTTGTTTGTTTTGTCAAGTACGTATTGGCGATATACAAAGATATAATAATATTTATATACATGATACTAGTAAAATAGAAACATTAGGACAGGGGACGGAAGGCACTCTGGTGCACTTATGCACGGCTCTTACTGACCTCTTAGGAATTGGGAGAGGTCAAAGTGGATATTCTAAGGGTAAAGCTTTTGGGGTTGGGTAATGATACTATAGAGTCAGGTAGTGAGTTCCATACATCAACTACTCGGTTACTAAAGTTGTATTTCCTGCATTCGAGTTTAGAGCGGTTTACTTTACGTTTGTATCTGTTGTGTACTCGTGTGTTGTTGAGGTTGAAGCTAAAATAGTCATTGACAGGAAGAACGTTGTAGCAGATGATTTTATGGGCTATGCTTAGGTCGTATTTAAGGCGACGTACAGTAGTTCTACATTTTCTAAACCTAGGATTGTAATATTGTGCAGTTATATTATGTTGTGACTGGAGGAGTGGAGGGCACTTCTAGTAAAGAACCTCTGGACATTTTCTAGAATATTTATGTCTGAAATGCGGTGTGGGTTCTAGACAGATGAGCTGTATTCAAGGATTGGTTTGGTGAAAGTTTTGTATGTTTTGGTTAGTAGTGTGAGATTACCGGACCAGAAGCTACATAGGATTAGGTTAACTACTCTTGAAGCCTTTTTGCCAATGTTGTTGCAGTGGGGTTTGGCACTTAGGTCATTTGATACGAGTATTCCAAGGTCTTTTACGGAGTGAGGGTTGGAATCATGGTAGAATACAGTAAGATATCACTCTTTCTTATGGATTTATCTTCAGTGCACTGTCTTTACCATATCACTAGTGGTGTAATTTTCAAAAAACAGGCACATATATTAAAGTTACTAGCTCATCTCAGGTTTGGTTCATTTTGTTTTGCTTTAGATTTATTCTTGCATAATTCCATAAAATAATCTTCTTGTAATATTCTATACATTTGTTCCAATTTGGCTGGGAGATACAATCAGAAATATATAACCCAGTAAAGTGGATCTAATTTTTTTTGTTTCTCTGTGTATTGATATTTTAATTGCAAGAAGTAACAATTTCTATTCAGCTGGCTGAGATGAAAAAAAGGACTGTAACACAAGAAAAAGTGCTATATTTATATATTTAAAAGGAAACAAAACATAAAATAGGTATCAGAAGAACATTCATTATTTAAAAAGTGACAAAGAAGATTGAATATGATATTGAAAGTGATTATTCTCAAATTAGAAAACAAATTAGATATAACCAATGCATCTATTTACTATTCTTATATAAAAGTGTGCTTCTCATATCATATAACTCAATCTTTATAGTCTGGAGGACAGAAGGAAAAGGGGGGGGACATGATCGAAACATTAAATATATTAAAGGGTTAAATAAGGTCCAGGAGGGAAGTGTTTTTAATAGGAAAGTGAACACAAGAACAAGGGGACACAATCTGAAGTTAGTTGGGGGAAAGATCAAAAGCAACATGAGAAAATATTATTTTACTGAAAGAGTAGTAGATCCTTGGAACAAACTTCCAGCAGACGTGGTAGATAAATCCACAGTAACTGAATTTAAACATGCCTGGGATAAACATATATCCATCCTGAGATAAAATACAGAAAATAGTATAAGGGCAGACTAGATAGACCAAGGAGGTCTTTTTCTGCCGTCAGTCTTCTATGTTTCTATGTTTCTATTCTCGTAAGTGCTGCTGTGGCACAGTGGTTAGAATGCAGTATTGCAGACTACTTCTGCTGACTACCAGCAGCCTGAAATTTGGCAATTTGAATATCACCATATTCAAGATTGACTCAGTCTTCCATTCTTCTAAGGATGGTAAAATAAGGACACAGATTGTTGGGGACAATATGCTGACTTTGTAAACTGTAAAGGCCTGTAAAGCACTGTAAAGCAGTATATAAGTCTAAGTTGCTATCATGATTGGCATCTTGCTTTTAGCCTGTATAAATCTTATTGCTAAATTACAATTCAAAGTGTATCATTAAAGGGGTGTATTTTTGATATTTCAGTTAATATGGGAAGATA
The DNA here is from genome assembly GCF_031021105.1 of Erythrolamprus reginae. NCBI lineage: Eukaryota > Metazoa > Chordata > Lepidosauria > Squamata > Dipsadidae > Erythrolamprus > Erythrolamprus reginae. Next base: position 235,639,590 of record NC_091952.1, on the reverse strand, counting down.
ACAGTTGCTTTTGTATAATCATAAATACGCCTAGGCCCAGGCCCAGGCATGTTGCAATTTTGTATTTTTTTCACCCAAACTAGCAATTATGTGCTCCATCCTGTCAGAGATCTCACTTGATCTCTTTACTGTGCTGTCACTGATTACAGTCCTGTTCTTTCCCTTTATTTTATTTTTAATTTTCTTCCATTGCTTCTGAAACCCTTGTTCAATTGTTATCTCAAAATGCTATAATGTTCATTAGAGCTCCTTATAGATTTCGACTTGGAAACATATATTTTCAGATAGGATATTTGAAACAGGAACACTCTTTATATATTATCATGGGGAATGTGTAAAGCGGTAGTCACTTGTTCTCACTCCAAAAACATACTCCAGCAGTTTGAAGTCCCGGAAGAAACCAGGATATGATATGGATCTAGTAGAAGTATCTGTAGACAAATAAATAGGAACAATATCCTACAAAATATATATTTTGGGGGAAATTATTACAGGGAACAAAAACATTATTCCTTGCATAGTTTTTATAATTAAAATATAATTATTAGAGATATTATATTTATTTTAGAAATAATTTCTAAAATTGTAGAATTTCATTGTAGTCATTACAATAGGATATATTCTTTATCATCCACCAACATTAGTAGGCATTGCAAAGAAATATGGATCAAATTACACTGTATCTTTCATTCAGTGAAGGGCTACCAAAATTTTTACTAACACACTATTGGCATGGCTTATGCAGGACGCCCTGCATTTTCTTTCAACATCTTTCAGTGCAAATTGGGTTCTTTCTTTCTTTCTTTCTTTCTTTCTTTCTTTCTTTCTTTCTTTCTTTCTTTCTTTCTTTCTTTCTTTCTTTCTTTCTTTCTTTGTATGCCGGCCCTCTCTGTAGACTCGGGGCAGCTAACAACAGTAGTAAACAGCATATAACAAATCTAATGTTTAAGATAATTAAAAAAAACCTTATTTAAAACCAAACATACACACAAACATACCATGCATAAATTGTATAGGCCACTCCCTTTGGGGTGGAGTTCCATTTTTGCTGCCCCACTGCATTCCCCCAGTCTGGACAGTAGCCCACCCCTGCTTTCATTGTATCTTGCAAGAAAATCATATAATACAAATTGCATTATTTTTACTCTGTCTCCAATTGTTTTTGACACAGCTGATTGAAAAATAAAATAATGAAATAAAATAACGAAATAAAATGCGATGTCCTACGATGAACTTGTAATTTCCAAAGTAGCCTTTTCAAGGAACATAGGACTGTATTTATTTAATAAAACTAGTCTGATATATATTCATCTGAATTTATATAGTTCTATGGCATTTTCAAAAGAGAAATCACTTTGGTCAACACTGTTGGAGAAAGTTGGAGATAACCTTCTTTTGTCATGAAGTACTTTAAAACCGCCTACATTTCTTGGCTAGGGTGAAGTGACTCAGCTCTTTTCCCTGACAAAGCAAATCACACTACCTCAAAAACATGAATAATGAAATGAATAAGTTGTTTGAAAGCCTAATGAAAAATATATATTTCAATTAATGTTAAAGACACAAGTGATTGTCCATTAATTTTCACTGTGGTTTGGTTTATACTTTAGCATAAATTCAAATCAGTCTATTGCGACCTTTGGCAAAGGCTTAAATAACTTTTTCAAGTATTGAATGACTGTAACTGTCAGCTTGCGTAAAGAATTCTAATTAGATTATTTCCCCGACAAACGTGTGTTCACACACACACCACACACACACTTTTGTGTTGTATTGTAGTTAATGTAACAGTGAGGTCAATTGGTAGTATAATTAAAAATTAATAATCGTGGAGCTTATTATTTTATTTTACATTGTGTGTACTTTATTTAACTCAATTTAACATTTATTCTATTAACCTGATTTATACTCTTTTTTTCTTATCAGCAAATATTTTGATCATGGAACAATTACTTACAATGCTGAAAGTCCATGCTCAATTAAGAAAAAGCTACAAATCTCTTTGCATCCTCAATTTTTAATTCAAAGTCAAATTGAATTTAATATAAAAAGTATGATACAGTGAGCTTACTATATTATATAATATAACTCTAGTCATAATACCGAGTCTACGGAGAGGGGCGGCATACAAATCCAATAAATAAATAAATAATAAATGAGAAAAATAACTTCATACAAATAGAATATTTTTTCTTTTATTTTATTTTCTTTAGAAAATGGGATAATCTTAGGTGACATTAATGAATCCTCCAATTACAGCTGTAAGTTGTAAAGTAAGTTGGTCACGATTTAAGACCTATTTTGAAGCACTCATTAAGTGAACCCGTTGTTTCATATGGGCTGGATTTTTCTGAAAACAAAAAGTAAATGCCATTGTAAATCATGGTTACATGACCATGGAACATTGAACATGTCTGTAAAAGCTGGCCAGTTGCTGAGTGCCCAAAATCCAGGCACATGATCTTGGATGAGTTATGTATGATGTTTGTAAATAGGTTTTTTGAGGGGAGGGAGTCATCATAACATCATAACTACCAACTTTTTTCAAAGCAGAAGACAAGGAAAGCCATCCAAACACCGCCAAAAAAAAAAATCACAGAAAATTCAAAAAAAATATGGCGGCATGCATAGACCGGTACAGTCATAACTGGATCTGTGAGCCCATCTTCACATCCCCATCAGGTTGTTAAAGGTTCAGGTGATCTGGTCCGAACCTGGGGGAACCCACCCCTGGTATGTATGTATACTGTACGAGTCAAAAAGAGGGCGAGGAAAATATTTACTGACCCCTCACCTCCTGGACACAAACTGTTTCAACTCTTACCCTCAAAACGCACTACACACCAAGACAACTAGACACAAGAACAGTTTTTCTCCGAACACCATCACTCTACTAAAAAAAAAATTCCCTCAACATTGTCAGACTTTCTATTAAATCTGCACTTCTATTCTACTAGTTTTTCTCATCATTCCTATCACCCATTTCCTCCCATGTTGACTGTTTGACTGTAACTTGTTGCTTATATCCTAAGATTTTTATTAATATTGCTTCTTCATTGCTTATTTGACCCCTATGACAATCATTAAGTGTCGTACCACATGATTCTTGACAAATGTATATTTTATTTTATGTACGCTGAGAGCATATGCACCAAGACAAATTCCTTGTGTGTCCAATCACACTTGGCCAATAAAATTCTATTCTATTCTATTCTATATGTACAGTACATTCAATCATGAACAATGCCAACAGATAAGAAAGTAAAAGACGCAGAAGAAACCAAAAAAAAAAAAATCTTCAGGGCTATAGCAATAGGACTTAAACTTGCTTACCACTTCATAATGCTTTTACAGATCTCTCTAAGTGGTTTACAGTATCAACATATTCACCCCAACAATCTGGGTCCTCATTTTACTGACCTAGGAAGTCTGGAAGGCTGAGTCAACCTTGAGCCAGTGAGACTTGAATTGCTGGTAATTGGCAGTCAGCAGAAGGGGCCTGCAGTACTGATTTCTGCCAAGAATTGCAAAAATATACCGTAACTAACTTTCTTTCTTTCTTTCTTTCTTTCTTTCTTTCTTTCTTTCTTTCTTTCTTTCTTTCTTTCTTTCTTTCTTTCTTTCTTTCTTTCTTCCAATACACAATGAGGATTTTAGTGGGTATATATCTATATACACATAGTAAAATACATGATGAAGGTTATAGAGGAGATACTCATAGTAAAATATATCTAAGAAATAATAGAAAAGAAGATATAGTAATAGAACATATCAATCAAAGAATAGAAGAAGAGATATAGGAATAGAAGAAAGGTATAGGAGATATAGGAGAGCAACAGGACAGGGGATGGAAGGCACTCTAGTGCACTTGTACTCGCCCCTTACTGATTAGAAAGCTAATGTTTTTAGTGGATTCCTGCAACATTGTTCAAATACAGTAGCTCTCCTAAGTCAGTGACTACCAAACTGGAATGACTTCAAGTGGGATGCCACAGGTTTCTCCCCCGTCCCATTTTTTAATTTCCCCTTTTCATTAATCTTGTAGATAAGAGTGGAAGGAAACACTGATCAGATCTGCAGCTTTTTGTAGAACAGGCTGAGTTTATTCTAGAAAATAGTGCAGTTACAAAATAAGAACCAGGTTGAAAATTACAGAACTGATTTAACAGACAGAAATGCTTTCCTGGAAAAAAAATCAAGAAAAGAAAAAATGATCCAAGCTCGATAAAAAATTTCATGAAAAGAATTATTGGAATAGCAGTTGGCCACAGGTAAGTATGAGACTCTGGAGTGAGATGGATATAGAAAAGATAAATACATACTTAGCTGAGTGAACAGAAATGTAGTTTCCAAATAAGAGATTTATTCTCTTATTTATTGGTGATATCCAAACTTGGGTACAGAGATCATTTACACCAAACTAGGACAGTTTGACAATAAAGGCAATAAACTGGAAAAGGAAACTGGAAAAGTTTTGCGAGGAGAGTTTTAAGGCACTGGGTATGTTTAGCCTTCTGGGGGTGGGGAGAAGGAGGAATAAAAATAGCATTCATCCAGGTGCCTGAAGGGATACTTGAATATTTATTTTATTGTATCCTGCCAAATCAATCAGGGCTTTCAGCAACTGGCAGCAATCCAATAAAACGTAGAACAAGTTAAAACATCCACAGGGAACATCATTAAAATTAAAATTATAAACTCTTTAGAATATAAATGATAACCATGGTTATAATAAAAGAAAATAAATTTCATAGCTGAAATACAAGTAGAAAGACAAAAGTGAAACTAAAGTTTAAACCGGTCACAAGACACAAAATGCTCTATAAAAGAGTTCCCTCTTAAGCAGTTGCCAAAATATTAAGAGGGCTGGTCCAAACCTTTATTCAAAACTGAAGTGGCTCCATACACATACGTCTTCGGAGAGGGGCGGCATACAAATCTAATAAATTGAATTGAATAGAATTGAATCATGAGCAACAACTGAGAAACAGTTGGCCTCTACTACACTTAAGTCATTAAAGATAAGGGGAAATATAGATAATATGGTCTCTTCCTCTTGTCCAAGAGTGCCTAAAATGAAATCCTAATTGTAATTTATAAGGTGGTAAGAGTTTATTTAAATATTGTAAACAGTTTGTCAATGAGAAGTTCAATCCTTTATTTGAAGATATGGTGGCTTCTTTTTATTGGGTGTGGTCAAACAGATTCTTGATCGATAATTTTCAGAGATGCTTTGAATTTGTGCATTGTACTCTTTCCAAATTTATGATGGTAATTTAAGTCAAATGACATGCTAAGGGACAATACTTTGGTAAAATCCTGGATCTATTTCACTGGAGGACAGTTCAATCTTAGTGTGAGTCTGGAAGTGCCAGAACAATAGCCAAGGTATTAAAAAAAACCCAAGACATGTAAAATTTCACCATTGTTTAGCATGTGTAGAAGAAGACTTAACTGCTACTATGGCGCATTTATGTGGGAAACACCTACCAAAGCATTTCTGGGATGGAAGGATTAGCTGGTGACATCACTGTAGCCCAGGGGACAGCTAAAGGGGGCTCATGTCCCATTTGTTTGTTTGTTTGTCTGTCAAACCATGTACAAGATAATAGGTATGGCATAAACATAAACAAAAGCAAAGTAGGTATAGGTAAATTTGGAGAATGCGACAGTAGGACAGGGACGGTAGGCACGATGGTGTGCTTATGCATGCTCCTTACAGACCTCTTAGGAATGGGGTGAGGTCGACTGTAGACAATCTAAGGTTAAAGTTTTTGGGGTTGGGGAAGAAACCACAGTCAAGTAGTGCATTCCATGCATTGATCACTCTGTTGCTGAAGTCGTATTTTCTGCAGTCGAGTTTCAAGCAGTTTACATTGAGTTTGAATGTCTTTTGTGTGCATGTGCTGTTGCGGTTGAAGTTGAAATATTCATTGACTGATAGGACATTGTGGTAGATGATTTTATGAACTACCTTTAGATCTGATCGAAGATGACGTAGCTCTAGGTTTTCTAATCCCAGTGTTTCAAGTCTGGTGGAATAAAATATTCTGTCGAGAGCAGAAGAGTGGGGAACTCTTCTTGTGAAATATTTCTGAGCTCTCTCAATTGTATTAATGTCCGATATGACGGATGAACTTGTATTTGAGGATTGGTCTGGCAAATGTTTTGTATGCTCTGGTTAGCAGTTTAATATTGCCAGAGAAGAAGCTATGCAAGATTAGGTTAACAACTCTTAGTGCCTTTTTGGCAACATTGTTATGATAGGCTCTGGCACTTAGATTATTAGATATGAGTACTCCAAGGTCCTTAACAGAGTGAGGGTCATTTAAACTAAGCCGCCCCAGGCTTTGGAGAGGGGCGGCATACAAATCTAATAAATAATAATAATAATAATAATAATAATAATAATAATAATAATAATAAAATTATTATTATTATTATTATTATTATTATTATTATTATTAAGAATTAGCTGAGGAAGTATAAGTAGTGGAAACATTAAGGCAAAAAGTGATCAATGAGACTGTAAGGGAAACCAAAACTTAAGGGAAAAGAAACTATTGACCTGGGGGGAGAAGAAAGTCAACAAAAGATGTTAACAAAGATCTAAACGTTCAAAAAGGACTCATACAAGAAATTCAGTGTGGGCCAGGACACAAAATAAAAATAGATAGATAGCTCTAAATTGTGGAGTAACCATCAGGAAACTGAAAGCTCATAAATGAAGAAAATGAAGCAGCTGTCTTATTATTTTACATATTTACTTCCTTCGCTTATTGCTCTTTTCTGATTTTTCAACTAATTTGAAGAATGAATTCCATACTCATGAAAACCTACATATTAAAATCTGCTTATTTCAACGTATTCTTTGTCTAAAATTTAGAAGACATTCCTCATGTTCATACATTTCTTAATAACTTGGTCTGTTCATTTTATGTTTATGTAGTCTTTCTATCTGAATTAAGCACAAAAGGTTGACTGGCACATTTAGCACCATTTTGTGCATTTATATTCTTCCAGTATTTACTGTATGTGTTTCTTTGGATATCTTGGAGGCATATCATTGCCATATCCATGCAAATGTCTAAAATAAATATTCCTTCCAGCATTTCATCATTTCAGTTGAAATTTATTTTTAATTCACCTTGTTGCTGGTCCCTTATTATAATTTTACACTCACTTCCAAAACATGTTTTAATCTATTCATATTTTAGAGTTGTTGTACAGTGTTTGCAAGCTGTTTTCATGACAGTTGTACCAAGTGCTAAGCTATTGTTTATTTTTCAACGGCCTATTCTGTACTGTTCAGTAATGTTGACGATTGATTCTCAAAGGGAGAAACTATCCTCTGCTTTTATATCTTCATTGTTAGTTCCAAGGCCAATGTTTCACTTCTTGACATTAGTTTGATCTTCTTTACATTTAATTTTAGTCCTGTGTTCCTTAAGTTTTATTACTAGAACGTTAAAAAACATGTCTTCTTCTTAACCAGGTTCTCTTAATATGTATTCAAGTTATAGGTTGACTAGATCAGTGTTTTTCTACCAGTGTGCCGCGAGAGATGGTCAGGTGTGCCGTGAAGAAGGAAGCTCAGGTTCCGGTCTCGCAACTTTTTGCTGAGAGAGAGAGTGAGAGAGAGAGAAAGAAAGCAAGAGAGAGAGAAAGAGAGAGAAAGAAAGCAAGAGAGAGAGAAAGGGAGAGAAAAAGAGAGTGAGGAGAGAGAGAAAGAAAAGAAAGAGAGAAAGAGAGAGAAATCAAGAGTGAGAGAGAAAGAGAGAGAGAGAGAAAGAGAGAGAAAGAAAGCAAGAGAGAGAGAGAAAAAGAGAGAGGAAGGGAGAGAGAGAAAAAAAAATGAGCAAAAAGGGGAGGAAAAAAAGAGAAATGAGAAAATGATTGAGACAGAGAATGAGAGGAAAGAGAGAGAAACACAAGAGAGAGAGAAGTGACTCTTGATTTAAAGCATATATAAATAGCACCCAAAGAATAAGAGAGAAAAAAACTCCAGCCCTCACCTGTTTTTGGAAATGGTTCAAGAGTGTGTATACACACACACACACACACAAACACAAACACTCACACAAGGGTGGGGAGGAAACAGGGATGGAAAAAGAGAGGAGAGTGTCTTAGGGTGTCATTTTGTGTCATTTTGGTTGGTGGTGTGCCCCAAGAGTTTGTAAATGTAAAAAATGTGCCGCGCCTCAAAAATGGTTGAAAATCACTGGACTAGATAATGGGAGCATATACATCCTTGTCTCATTCCTTTGCCAGCTGGAAGTCAGTCTATTTCATTATATTTTGTCTTCATAGGAAGTTCCTGACCTAATACATAGGTTTTTCATAAAGACAATACACATCTCTGGGGTTCCAATTTGTTTTGGAGCATCTTCCAGAGGTTGGCATGATTGACACAAACAAAATCATTTCTATAATCAATGAAGCAGATACTGACTTGTTTAATATTCTTTGGTTTTCTCAGTTATCCAGATTCATGTTTTTCCACGTCCTCTAAAGGCACTTTGCACATCTAGTAATATTATATAGTATATAATTGTATCATAGCAAATCTAGGATAAAGTATTTCCAAGGATTTGAACAACACAGGTGGGGACTCAACAAATATGGTATTTCAAGAATTTCAGCAATTGCAAACAGTTAGTAATTACCAAGCAGTTTGTGGCTGATATGAATAGTAATAACAAGCAGGAAGAGGGAAATTATGATCCCACTATATAGAATGCTGGTGAGACCACATTTGGAATACTGTGTTCAGTTCTGGAGATCTCACCTACAAAAAGATATTGACAAAATTAACGGGTCCAAAGACGGGCTACAAGAATGGTGGAAGGTCTTAAGCATCAAACGTATCAGGAAAGATGAACTTAATCTGTATAGTCTGGAGGACAGAAGGAAAAGGGGGGACATGATCGAAACATTTAAATATATTAAAGGGTTAAATAAGGTCCAGGAGGGAAGTGTTTTTAATAGGAAAGTGAACACAAGAACAAGGGGACACAATCTGAAGTTAGTTGGGGGAAAGATCAAAAGCAACATGAGAAAATATTATTTTACTGAAAGAGTAGTAGATCCTTGGAACAAACTTCCAGCAGACATGGTAGATAAATCCACAGTAACTGAATTTAAACATGCCTGGGATAAACATCTATGCATCTTAAGATAAAATACAGAAAATAGTATAAGGGCAGACTAGATGGACCATGAGGTCTTTTTCTGCCATCAGACATCTACGTAATAACAATAACGCAGACTTAAATATCTATAAGTCTTATATATACCTACATACCACCCCATAGTGCTTTACAGCACTATCTGGGCAGTTTACAATGTACAATATGTACAAAACATATTACTTCCAATAATCTGGGCCTTTATTTTGCGTACCTCAAAAGAATTGAAGGTTGACTCAACTTGAGGCTTGTCGGGATCGAAGCCTAGTTAGCTGCAATACTAATAATAATTAATAATTAATAATAATAATTTATTAGATTTGTAGGCATTGTAACTGCTGTACCACCAGGATTAATGAAGGGCTGATACTTAAACTCTACCTTCTGCTAGTTCAAAACACCATTTTATTTTCCTCAGTGGCCTTGTATGAGACAAAAAGTTCACCTTCCATGTATAACCTCCATATTTCTGCTCTGATAATTTCTTGTGATTGATTCTTGACAACTTGTACAATAATAAACTATTTGAAGTTAAGGTCAAAAACATAATTTAGGAAAGTTTAAAGTGCATTTTTTTTTTTGCCAAGTATAGAGTGGAACCTGAATTTTATAATGTAATGGTATGTGGGAAGGACCTTGATAGACAATAGGAAGAGATGCTGTTTAGGGAACGATTGAATAAACGAGTGTCTCATTGTTTACTAGGCAAAGAAAGAAACCTGAAAAGAATTTGCTTTAAAATATCAGAGCTAAAAGTGATAGTGGGAGTTTGTGCCTTTAGCTTTGCAACATTTTTTTTTTAATGTAGCCTTACAATGGAATAGAATTAGCTCATCTGATCATATTTTCTCTCTAGTACTGTACCTGGGAAGATTGATACTGAAGCAGTTTTCAGAATATTGCCATAGGTTTCTTGAATTTTTCCAATCCAAGTTCCCTCTTGCTCCTGCCAGGGGTGGATTCTAATTTACCTGCCACTGATTCGCTTCTTCCCATGCTGTGTGGCCATGCACACACTTTGCACACACATGTCCAATGCTGAAAACTTGGCCTCTGTGCATACGTAGAAGCAATAATCAGGATGAAATAGGGGAGAGGAGATGGTGGTGGTGGCACCAACAGAACCAGCTCTGTGATGTCACTGCCAGTTTTCTACCGGTTCTATAGAACTGATGTGAGCCAGGAGGAACCGAACCCTCTTCTGGCTCCTGATAAATTTCCCCCTTGCTAAAAATTGCTGGAAGATTGGGCAAAATGAAAGAAATGAAAGGTTAAAATGACAGAGTACATTAAGAAGAGGGAAGAGACATAATGAACAGCACAGAATCAGATAGAAAAGACCAATTTCAAAATGAAAATGGGTACAGTGAGCAAAAAGTGATTTAAGGAAAGCTTGAGAGTTTGAAATATAGACGTGAGCGTCTATTAGCATTCTAGACTAATCAGATATTAAACTGCAGATTTTTAAAACTATCCCAGGCTTTGCTGGGCTAATACTGTGACACATGGTGTAAGAACAATTTTTAGCAAGGATAATTTTAATATGAAGGTAAGAGCTGCTGCAAATAGATTGTCCACATGGTGGCAGTTGTAGAAGAAGAAGGATGAAGAGTAAGTATTATACGCACAATTTCCTCTCTTTCCATTTTTACATAATAACTTTATCCAAATGTTAAAATGTATTATTTGCATTTGTATGTAGACTGCAATTAGGAAAGTTATATAATACTGTACACCAAAGTTTGATTGTAGGAAGGAAGAAAATGCAATTCATAAACTAAAATAAAAATGTATATCAATAAATTAATCATAAGACTATGGAAAGTAAGTTTATAGTATGTACATGGGAAGGATCCATATTATGTTTGGCTTTATTAGCAAGGAAATGAACACAATTAGATAATAATCAGAGCAGAAATGAATTGTGTATATAATATATTAGCTATAAGGAGATTTAGCTAATACATTCTAACATTTGGATAAAATTATTATCTGGAAATAGAAAGAGAAGGAATTTAATATGATTAAATATGAGTATAATATTTTAAAAGATAGCCAAGTCATGGAAAATAGTTGCAGAAGAGTGCAAGGAATATATGAATTAGAGGCAGTTTTTAATTGTATTTTCTCATTTTAACCTACTGGCACTTATTAAAGATAGGATACATTTATTTTTTTGAAAAAGGGAGGTGATATCCCATTACCTATATAAATTTAAATAAAATTTGGAAAACTCTAGTTCATATATGTCTTCAGCTTTTTACTATGTTAGCCATTAATAATGCCTTAATAACAATAACAACAACAGAGTTGAAAGGGACCTTGGAAGGCTTCTAGTCCAACCCCCTGCTTAGGCAGGAAATCCTACACTACTTCAGACAGATGGTTAACCAACATCTTCTTAAAAACTTCCAGTGTTGGAACATTCACAACTTATGGGAGCAAGCTGTTCTAACTGTCAGGAAATGTCTCCTTAGTTCTGTTCTGTCTGGGTCCCCCCAGACACCAACACCAACTAAAAAGAGTAGCCAGACACACTGGTAAAAAGCAAAGGCAGTTTATATATTTGAAAGCAAACACAGGTAACAAAAACTGTTGTTACAGACAGGAATGTTATGAAGCTTCACAGAGGTTTCACGACGGTCAGGCAATAAAACAGGATTCTTGCTGGCAAAAACAACACTGGGGGTAATAAAACCCACGCCTCCCCCAAGTCTTCAGCCTTCGAAGCCACAAGCCAGGATCAGAGACGCCAAGAATCGAAGCAAGGTCACAGGACTCCCAATAGATAAATCTCCACAATACAGTAAGGACGGGCCTGCCTTTTCAACCCTGCTGAGGAGAACCACACCCAAACCCAGCTGTTACCAATTCAGGGATGGAAATACCTTGCTAATTGGCCCCTTCTTTGGGCTGCCCGTCTCTGCCTCATATCTATGATAGTCTGGGCGTCTTCATCTAATGAATCCAGGCTACTCGCTGGGGAGAGCCCCCCCCCCCGGGGTCTCAGGCTGCTCTCCCTCCTCCTCTCCCTCTTCTGCCTGGTCCTCCCCCTCCTGTTCATCGTCCTCCCCCTCTGAGCATGGATCCGGCAGAGTTCCAGCCGTTCCCTGAGGAGCCTCAGGCTGAATCACAACAAGTTCTAAATTACTTTTCACCTTGTTTAGTTAGCATCTATTACTTCTTTTTCTACCCTCACGTGCTTTGGAGAATGGCTTGACTCTCTTTTTTGTGGCAACCCCTGAAATATTGGAACACTGCTATCATGTCTCCCCTAGTCCTTCTTTTCTTTAAACTAGACATACCCAGTTCCTGCAACCGCTCTTCATGTGTTTTAGCTTCCAGTCCCCTAATAATCTTTGTTGCTGTTCTCTGCACTCTTTCTAGAGTCTCAACATCATATTTACATCACATTGACCAAAACTAAATACAGTATTACAACTGTGGCCTTACCAAGGCATTATATAGTGGTATTAACACTTCACATGATCTTGATTCTATCCTTCTGTTAATGCAGCCTAGAACTGTGTTGGCTTTTTTGGCAGCTGCAGCACACTGTTAGCTCATATTTAAATAGTTGTCCACTAGGACTCCAAGATCCCTCTCATAGTTACTACTGTTGGGCAAGGTACCACATATACTGTACCTGTGCATTTGTTTATGTTACCTAAACTGAGAACTTTACTTTTTTCACCATGCATTGTTGTTGTGCTTGCATTATTGTTAACCAGAGTACAATTGCTAATTTTTTTCAAGTTCTGTTTATTTGTTTGACCATATTGTAAAAAGAAGAAGAATTTAGGCTACTTTAACAGACTAGCAAACCTGTAGGTATGTTCCTTGAAAAGGACAATAGAAAATTTCTAAAGGGTTTATTTTCTTTTTAAGCCCTGTTTCCAGTTATTTTTATTTGTATGTCAAGTGTTTCAGATATCTCTTCTTGATGAAAGCAATTTCTCAAGAAATATTCTGCTAAGGAGCACTTCAAGAGATTATTGTCTTGTGGCAAATACTTAGATAATGACCACAGTGACTTCTCTGACTTTCATATCAGCTTGTAAGAACTGACAGAGAAATAAAGTAAATGCTCAGCTGGGAAGGAAAATTCATGAAGGTCAGATACATACAACTGAGAGCTGTAAGGAATAAAAGTATTAAGGAAGTCAGAACACACTGTAAAGTTCAGGAACACTTTTCTATAAACTAGCCTCAGAGATCTCAGATGTCAGACGAATAGAACAAGGAACATTTGTTCGTTAGTTTAATACATTTAATGCCATTGTTTATTAACAAAATGGATTATAATAAATATCTTTAAAATGCAGTTATAAAAGTAGAAAATCATAACAATATAACATTCTAGCTTTATAAAATGGAGGAAATAAAGCAAAATGATTTATCATTCATCAGAGGAAGAACTTCCTAGTAGGCCTTCAACAGACATCTAAAAGGGATTTATTTTATTTATGTATTGAATTTATGTTCTACCCATCTCATCCAAGTGGCATTGTGGATTAGTGGCTAAGAGACTGGACTTGGCTGGAAAGCCGGAAGCCTGGGTTCAAGAACCAGGTGTCATGCAATGATGTCTTTTATTAATATTTTTGGCCACAATCAACTACCTTCCAAACTAATATGGAATATGAAGGCAATAAATCACAACAGTATACTGTTTGTTAATTTCCTACTGCTGAAAATATTTCTAGTGATACCTTGTAGTTTACAAGTCCTTAGAATTCATTTTCCTTCATTCCTTATGCTCTCTTTGATCTATTTTACTCCCATGTCTTGTGACCTTATAGCATAACAATGTACTGACTTTAAAATCTTTTCTAAGATGTCACTGAAAGATTCTTGATAGCTTATGACATTTGAAAATGGCCTCATATTTTCTTGAAGAGAAAGAATGTATTTATATGTCAAGCTAAGTCTGGTTTGCATTGAACTCAACTCATAGTGGATGTAGCCATGTAGTTTTCTTGGCAGCTGTCACAGCTTTTCCCCAGCAAGGTAGGGTAGAATCCAATTAAAGAGACACAGAATTATCATGGGATTTCAGGAGTAACTTACTGTAAAAAAAATGAATAAAATAAAAACTAAGAATTTTGACCATGTGAGAAGCAACCTTGTAGAGATAGTTTCGTATTATAAGTTTCCTGTAGTTTCCCCACAGTTTCCCCCCTCATGTAACCCTGTATTCTCCTATTGCCTCACATTAACTTAGTGTCTATCACTCTGTCAAAGATTTTGGAATACTCATATCAAACGACCTAAGTGCCAAAGCCCTCTGCAACAACAGGCTTCAAGAGTTGTTAACCTAATCTTACTTAGCTTCTTCTCCAGTAATATCACACTACTAACCAGAGCATACAAAACATTTGCCAGACCAATCCTTGAATACAGCTCATCTGTCTGGAATCAACACCACATTTCAGACATAAAAACATTAAAAAGTGTCCAGAGATACTTTACTAGAAGTGCCCTCAACTCTTCTACTCGCACCAGAATGCCTTACGCAATCAGACTTGAAATCCTGGGCTTAGAAAGTTTAGAACTGTGTTGTCTTCAGCATAGCTCATAAAACTATGTGCTACAATCTCCTCCCTGTCAATGACTACTTCAGCTTCAACCCTAACAATACACGAGTGCACAAACTCAAAATGAACCGGCCCAAACCCGACTGTAGAAAATATTACTTTATCAAGAGAGTGGCTAATGCCTGGAATTCATTGCCCTTAGACTGTCCACTTTTGACCTCATCTGATTCCTACGACGTCAGTAAGGGGCATACATTAGTGCACCAGCATGCTTACCGTCCTTGTCCAATTGTTCCCTCTTATCAGTTCCCATCTTATGTATATAAACAATGTTATATCTATATAAATTACCAATACGTACTTGAAAAATAAAATAAAATAAAAATTAAAAAATAAATATCTCCAAGATGAGACAGATTAGTGCTGCCACTTGTTAAGACATGCATTAGTTAATTAAATATTCCAGGTTTGATTCAGCAGAGGTGCTTCGGAATGCACAGGAACATAAATGCAATGCCTGTTTATGAATCATAAAAGCAGTTATGTCTTTTCTCAGGATAACATGACTGTTGGGGCCAGATATTCCCCAAATTGAACCCACGAGGGCCCTCCTACAGAGAATCTCACAATACCGTTTATTTTAAGTGCAAGCCACCAGAAACAAAATGTATTGATGCAAGTCAAACAGTGTGACATAATCAACTCCACTGAACACAATAAGATGGAGGCCTACTCAGTCGTCACCAGTGGTCATTTTTATGTAAAACTCAGAAAAATCATCAGAAAAGTCTTAAGGTCTTAAGCATAAAACGTGGTGGAAAGTCTTAAAATGGAAGGTCTTAAGCATAAAACGTATCAGGAAAGACTTAATGAACTCAATCTGTATAGTCTGGAGGACAGAAGGAAAAGGGGGGACATGATCAAAACATTTAAATATTTTAAAGCGTTAAATAAGGTTCAGGAGGGAAGTGTTTTTAATAGGAAAGTGAACACAAGAACAAGGACACAATCTGAAGTTAGTTGGGGGAAAGATTAAAAGCAACATGAGAAAATATTATTTTACTGAAAGAATAGTAGATCCTTGGAACAAACTTCCAGCAGACATGGTTGGTAAATCCATAGTAACTGAATTTAAACATGCCTGGGATAAACATATATCCATCCTAAGATAAAATACAGGAAATAGTATAAGGGCAGATTAGATGGACCATGAGGTCTTTTTCTGCCATCAGCCTTCTATGTTTCTAGGTTTCTAAGTCGTGTGTAAATTATTTTGAAAAATATGATAAAATACCACTTGGGAAAACAATTCCTCTTTCAATCCCCTGTCTATTTGATCAACTGATAAGAGATTTTGAAATGTGGTGCCTTCATTCCTTTTTAATCTTCCAGCTTCTGTCTATGATCTTTCTGTACTATTTGCCTTCCTAGTCCAGTTGCCTTCTACCTTTATTGTCTTCTCAAACCCACCTCTTCATTCTTATGTCCATTTTGTAGAGCAGTGGTCTCTAACATCTGGGCCTTGGCCCACTGTTTGGAACTGGGCTTCTGAGTAGCTTGCCAGCACGTGCACACACATGTAGAGCTCAGCTTATGTGAGTGGTGAGCTACTGCCTGCATGCACCAACACCAGTCCACCACTTGCATGGGGTAATTCCCCAGGCTGCCAAGTCATAAAGTTTGGAGACCGCTGCTGTAGATCAGGTGTGTCAAACTCATGTTATCATATTGGTGTCACGTGATGTATTGGGACTTTTCTCCTCATGAACTGTGTGTGGGCATGGTCAATGTGTGACACATGCAGCCTGTGGGTCAGGGGTTTGGCAGCCCTACCATACAGGACTTTGCCCCTATTCTATTCATTCACCAATACCTTGTAAACCTTTATATTAAAAAAAGAAGAATCAAATTTATTTAAATTTTGGATGTCCTTTGTAGGAATATAAGGGGGCATTGTAATCCCGATCATCAATTCACCGGTTTTTTTTTCTTTTTCTTACATTATTTTATATCAGTCTTTTAGATATTGTCAAAGCAGAAAATAATCAACTATAACATTAACTTCCTTCCCTTTGTTGAAAAGGGTAACACTTTCAATATACAGTGGTACCTCTACTTAAGAACTTAATTTGTTCCATGACCAGGTTCTTAAGTAGAAAAGTTTGTAAGTAGAAGCAATTTTTCCCATAGGTATTAATGTAAAAGCAAATAATGCGTGCAAACCCATTAGGAAAGAAATAAAAGCTTGGAATTTGGGTGGGAGGAGGAGGAAGAAGAGGAGGAGGAGGACAGTCGCTGCCGAAGGAAGAAGGTGAGGTGAATCAAAAAAATCCAAAACTTCAAGGCTTTTAAAAAAAGAGGGACTCTGAGGCGGCAAGGAGGAACACGCGCCTCCCATACATCTGGTGCGAGGCTGCCTCCCATGTACTGAGCCAGAGAGAGAAACCCAGGGGGAATGGCAGGAAACTGGCTGGGCCTTCGTGCCGCTCTTAAATTAGTGGGAATTTTTTCCGGGCTCAGGTTCTTAAGTAGAAAATGGTTCTTAAGAAGAGGCAAAAAAATCTTGAACACCCAGTTCTTATCTAGAAAAGTTCTTAAGTAGAGGCGTTCTTAGGTAGAGGTACCACTATTGCATTTTTAAATTAATACAAATAGCAGTTGGATATTGAAATATAAATAACTCAGTGAACAGCAATATAGAATAACTAAGGCTATGAATTTAGAACATTTGGATAAGAGTCTCTACAGAATGAAGCATTATGAGGACAATGACAGCTGCTTTCCTACTCAAGCAGAAAGGAAACAGGGTTATGTGGAATCCATGACAAGCTTAGTGCCTTTTTCTGAGGGCATCTGGCATTGTGAAAGGAATGGTGGTCTCAAATGGCTGCTGTCCATAATGTGCTAATATTAAAAACTCCTCCGAGGAAGTCCCTGAGGAAGACGTGGCTTTTTGCAACTGTTGCCTGGTCATGACACATATGCTCAGTGCTGTGAAAAATGTTCCTACCTCTAGGGCCTCCATCTCTGATGACCTCAAAGGGTGGCATTGGGAGATAGATGTTCCAGAGAAAAGTACACCCGTTTCAGTGTTTTGGCAATGTCAGTGCAGGAAATTGGCAAGCAATTCTTTTGTATGTAAAGCTGGAAGGAAAGGAAGTTATGGTTTGGCTTTGATCCTCTGCTTTTCCAGGCCAGTAATTTGATGTAAAAGATTGTGCTTCATGAGTAAGCTGGCCATGTTCAACACCTGTTGAAAATTATTCAACCAACGTGAAACAAAATCATATCTGAGAAAACCCCGAAGAATCTTTTTCAATCTTAGAAATAAATATTGACTATTTTTTCACCTACGGTATTTAATGAATAATTCATTTTAATATTGTTATGGGTATAAAACAAAACCCTTCTTGGAAATCATCTGAAGCACTTGCTGTTCTGAGCTTTGTATGGTTTTGTTTGGTCATATGCAGCCAGAATAACAGGGTTGGAAGAGACCTTGAAAGTCTTCTAGTCCAACCCTCTGCTCAAGCAGGAAACCCTATAACCATTTCAAGCAAATTATTGTTCAATTTCTGGTTAAAAAAACCACCAGTGTTGGAGCAGCCACAGATTCTGGAAGCAAGTTGTTCCACTGATTAATTGTTCTCACTGTCAGGAAATTTCTCCTTAGTTCTAGGTTACATAGAAACATAGAAACATAGATGTCTGACGGCAGAAAAAGACCTCATGGTCCATCTAGTCTGCCCTTATACTATTTTCTGTATTTTATCTTAGGATGGATATATGTTTATCCCAGGCATGTTTAAATTCAGTTACTGTGGATTTATCTACTACATCTGCTGGAAGTTTGTTCCAAGGATCTACTACTCTTTCAGTAAAATAATATTTTCTCATGTTGCTTTTGATCTTTCCCCCAACTAACTTCAGATTGTGTCCCCTTGTTCACTTTCCTATTGAAAATACTTCCCTCCTGGACCTTATTTAACCCTTTAATATATTTAAATGTTTCGATCATGTCCCCCCTTTTCCTTCTGTCCTCCAGACTATACAGATTGAGTTCATTAAGTCTTTCCTGATACGTTTTATGCTTAAGACCTTCCACCATTCTTGTAGCTCGTCTTTGGACCCGTTCAATTTTGTCAATATATTTTTGTAGGTGAGGTCTCCAGAACTAAACACAGTATTCCAAATGTGGTCTCACCAGCACTCTATATAGCGGGATCATAATCTCCCTCGTCCTGCTTGTTATACCTTTAGCTATGCAACCAAGCATCCTACTTGCTTTCCCTACCGCCTGAATGCACTGTTCACCCATTTTGAGACTGTCAGAAATCACTACCCCTAAATCCTTTTTTTCTGAAGTTTTGGCTAACACAGGACTGCCAATACAATACTCAGATTGTGGATTCCTTTTCCCCAAGTGCATTATTTTACATTTAGAAACATTAAACTGCAGTTTCCATTGCTTTGACCATTTATCTAGTAAAGCTAATTCATTTGCTTCTCTCTTGATTAGTTTCTATTCATTGCTTCTTCTGCTACCTTCAGAATTTAGTCACTGTCTCTTTTTAAAACTTCCATGGCCTTTTCTATGTTCTGGCCATGTTTTAACATGTCTTATAATTATGTTTAGACTGCATTTCATATTTTTGTTCACTTGTCAAGTCCTTCCCAAGGAGCTGGGATAGGTTGATGTTGCTGTCTGATGGTTCTAGGCTTGGAAGAAAATGAAGGGAGAATAGCAGAACATGGGAGAGGGAAGCAGATTTGAGTATACCAAAAATGTATAGAAGGCTGAAAGGCAATATCTCTCCCAGAAATACACATTAGAGTAGGTTGGTGGATGTGAAGTAAAGAGGAGGTGTCAAAGAGTGTATTTCATCATCATCCAAGCTGGTTATAGGCCTCAGAACTCCGTTGCCCTTTAGACTTCCAGAAATGATTATTTAACACATCTAAAAGTAAATAAAAGTGATAAAACTAATGGACAAGAGGAATGCTGTTGATATAATTTACTTGGACTTCAGTAAGGCATTTGACAAAGTAGACCATAATCTACTACTTATTAAAATAGAAAAATGTGAGTTAGACAGCAATACCACTAGATGGATTTATAACTGGCTAACCAAACACACTCAACGGATATTCATAAATGGAACAGCATCTACGTAGAGGAGGTATGCAGTGGGGTACCCCAGGGCTCTGTTTCAAGCTCAGTATTTTTCAACATATTGATCAATGTTTTAGACAAGGGGGTAGATGGGGAACTCATCAAATTTGCAGATGACACCAAGCTAGCAGGAATAGCCAGCACTCCAGAAGATAGGCTAAAGATACAGAAGGATCTTGACAGTCTTGAACAGTGGGTGGTATCCAACAAAATGAAATTGGTTATGTCTGAATGGCAAAATGAAATATTGGTTAACTACTTTGTAACTGAAAAAAAATGCTATTTTTAAGCCCTGTAAAATGGTACTTTCCTTTGCTATTCTTTGGCAGCCATGGCTTTGTTCCTATTTACCATTGTAATTTAGGAACAAGTCCTGCATGATATGAATGGAATACAACAGTATTAAGGCTTACATAGACCACAGATATAATTCCATTTGCAGATAACAATGCCCATTAAACTGTCTCCGGGAACAATTATTCATCTCTGGAGTTGCAATCCAGGAACAATAGAATATGTCAGAATGTCTCTTCTGGGTTGGAAGAAATTGTCTAACTTTATATACAGAAATTCAACATCAGAGATATATCCTGAAATCTTGCCAGCATCTGCAATGCAATTTTCTTGATCATAAAATTCCAAATGATACAGAAGGAGTAGCATGTAATGTTACTATCTGGGTTTTTAAAATATTTTGATATAGCAGCTCTATACAAAGTAAAATAAGACTTTAATTTGGTTATAAGTAAAGGTTGGACTTTTGCTGTTGAAATACTTGTCGTGAGTCCAAGAAAATTCAAGGAGCTTCTCCAATCTTTCTTTCTTCACACATAGTGAATTGGCCAATTAAGTGATCACTAGAAAGAATTTCTGACTTCATTTATTGATATTGCTTTTATCCTGCTTTTGTCTTTAGTAATTAACAAAACATTTGAAAAATATTTAAATATTATTTAAATATTATTACTGTGGATTTACCAACCATGTCTGCTGGAATTTTGTTCCAAGGATCTACTACTCTTTCAATAAAATAATATTTTCTCATGTTGCTTTTGATCTTTCCCCCAACTAACTTCAGATTGTGTCCCCTTGTTCTTGTGTTCACTTTTAATAGGAAAGTGAACACAAGAACAAGGGGACACAATCTGAAGTTAGTTGGGGAAAGATCAAAAGCAACATGAGAAAATATTATTTTATTGAAAGAGTAGTAGATTCTTGGAATAAACTTCCAGCAGACTAACTTCAGATTGTGTCCCCTTGTTTCTGTGTTCACTTTTAATAGGAAAGTGAACACAAGAACAAGGGGACACAATCTGAAGTTAGTTGGGGGAAAGATCAAAAGTAACATGAGAAAAATATTATTTTACTGAAAGAGTAGTAGATCCTTGGAATAAACTTCCACCAGACGTGGTTGGTAAATCCACAGTAACTGAATTTAAACATGCCTGGGATAAACATATATCCATCCTAAGATAAAATACAAAAAATAGTATAAGGGCAGACTAGATGGATCATGAGGTCTTTTTCTGCCGTCAGTCTTCTATGTTTCTAAATATTATTTTTAATACCCTATAGAGTGATTGCTAAAAATTAAAAGGAAAAGCTATTTATTAAAAATGAAGCTTTTGATTTTTAAGAAAGAAAATGGAAACAAAATTGTCTTAATATGAAAGCCCTCCCTCCCTCCCCTCCCCTTCCATGCAAAGCCTCAATTATTTTCTTTTTAATTTGCCAACTGATTAAAAAAATTCCTGAGCAGTTTGTATCAAGTAGCAAAAACATTAAATTACAATCAATCAATTTTACAAGCATAATGAAAACACTGAAGCCATCACTTCATCTAACCAATACTTCTTTAGTTATGTTCAGTTTCCGAATGACTAGGTTGTAAACAAAGACCCTCCTAAATAGCCCTGTTTTAGTGAATTTCTTCAAGATCAAAAGACTATTCCAAATGAATACACACTCCTATTCAAATATACAAGTTTCTTACTGTTCCACAAGTCTGTCTTGGGAGAATGGAAGACCTGCATGACCCTTATCTAAATATGTAAGCATTTTAAAGGTTAAAATCCCACTGAAAATGGACCTTTGTCTCAGGTATTTTCTGAAGTTCAGTCCTCAAGCCAACAACAGCTGAATCAGATATACTGGCTGATTGTAATGTTCCAAATATTAGTGAAATATAAACCATCTTCAGAACTGATTGAAATTTATTTCACTATTTTGCAGTTGGCCAATCTGTTGCTGGCAGGGCTGGAATTGGTAATTCCTAGCAGTAAATGGCGATTTTGCCAGGATTAGGAATAATCAGAGATGCAAGTGAATTATCAACCTTGTTATTAATATAAATGACTATATTTATGTGAAGGGAAGGCAGCCCTGAATTTTAAAAAAATCCCACAAAAATGAAGAATAGGCAGAATTAATTCTCTCTCTCTCCCTCTGTCGCTTCCTCCCTCCCTCCCTCTCTCCTTCCCTCCCTCTCAAATGAAGGAATCAGATGGTTTTATCTGCATACTGCATGCCAACCAGGCATTACAAACAGAAAGAAAATGGAAACAAAATTATCCTAAGATGTAAGCCCTCCCTCTATCCTCATAGATTTTTCTTCCTGACAAATTCACCTGGAAAGAATTCCTTCCTATCCTATCTAACTTTGAGGCTTAGGTGCCAACATGCCAGTGTCCATTTGCATATTTGCCCATTGTTTTTCATTCAGTAGCTTTTCTTTTTCTCCTGATTCTTTTCCAACTGACAGGCAAATACAGTGGTAC
The DNA here is from genome assembly GCF_031021105.1 of Erythrolamprus reginae. Taxonomy (NCBI): domain Eukaryota; kingdom Metazoa; phylum Chordata; class Lepidosauria; order Squamata; family Dipsadidae; genus Erythrolamprus; species Erythrolamprus reginae. The sequence continues at coordinate 235,616,915 of NC_091952.1, read as the reverse complement.
CTCGTGATACGAACCCCTCATCATACGAACTTTTCGAGATACGAACCCGGGGTTTGGAATTTTTTTGCCTCTTCTTACGAACTTTTTTCACCTTACAAACCTGCCGCCGCCACTGGGATGCCCCACCTCCAGACTTTCGTTGCAAGCCAAGCGCCAGTTTTTGCGATCCTGGGATCCCCCGAGGCTCCCCTCCATGGGAAACCCCACCTCCTGACTTCCGCAAAAACGCGATGCTGTAGGGAAATCCCAGGAGGGGAAGCCCAGGATCGCAAAAAATGGGCAGAGTTGGGGGGACAAAAACAGGGAAAAAAGACTCGTGGAGCTCAAGGGAGGAGAAAGGTGTGGGGGAGATGAAGAGAGTGGGGTGGGAAAAAACGGGAAGAAAAGACTCATGGGGCTCAAGGGAGGAGAAAGGTGTGGGGGAGATGCGGAGAGTGGGGTGGGAAAAAACAGGAAGAAAAGACTCATGGAGCTCAAGGGAGGAGAAAGGTGTGGGGGAGATGAGCAGAGTGGGGGAGGGACAAAAACAGGAGGCAGGGACTCATGGAGCTCAAGAGAGGCTCTTTTCGTTGGGACTCCCTCCCCCCACTCCGTTCCCCTCAGCTTTGTCTAGCCACCGCTTTTTTTTTTTTAAGCCTTAATATTTTGGATTCTCCTAATGGGCTTGCACACATTATTGGCTTTTCCATTGATTCCTATGGGAAACATTGTTTCATCTTACGAACTTTTCACCTTATGAACCTTGTCCTGGAACCAATTAAGTTCGTAAGATGAGGTATTACTGTACTATAAAATACAAGAATATCTTTGATCTCAGTTCAAACCCAATGTTAACTTCTTATGAGGTATATATTACTGCCTTTACAAACACACATGCATTTAACTCCATCTGTAACTGAATGTGTTTACTGCGCAAATCCTAACTCCTGCATTAATAATCCTATTTCAGTCATAGAAACATAGAAGATTGACGGCAGAAAAAGACCTCATGGTCCATCTAGTCTGCCCTTATACTATTTCCTGTATTTTATCTTAAAGTGGATATAGTATGTTTATCCCAGGCATGTTTAAATTCAGTTACTGTGGATTTACCAACCACGCCTGCTGGAAGTTTGTTCCAAGTATCTATTTACTGTTGCAGTAAAATAATATTTTCTCACGTTACTTCTAATCTTTCCCCCAACTAACCTAAGATTGTGCCCCCTTGTTCTTGTGTTCACTTTCCTATTGAAAACCACTTCTCTCCTGAACCTTATTTAACCCTTTAACATATTTAAATGTTTTGATCATGTCCCCCCTTTCCCTTCTGTCCTCCAGACTATACAGATTGAGTTCATTAAGTCTTTGCTGATAAGTGTTATGCTTAAGACCTTCCACCATTCTTGTAGCCCGTCTTTGGACCCGTTCAATTTTGTCAATATCTTTTTGTAGGTGAGGTCATTAAGTGCTATTTTTTATATTTTCATTAAGTCCTATTTGTAGTCAACATGCTTTGGTTTATCTGTGTATCACTTTGAGAAATTATTTTAAGTATATTCCATGTTTTTTATTGATTATGCATTATTAAATCAGTGTCATCCTCATAGATTTTTCTTCCTGATGGTCTGTTTTTCAGATATTCAAAAAGTAACCATCATCATTGCAATGGACTCTACCTACCTTGTTGGTCATCTTTTTCTCTTTCCTTCTAACTTTACCTCTTAGGACATCTAGGTTTTTCACATAATTTGATCATAACAGACTCAAACTCAACCCTGATAAGACGGAGTGGCTGTGGGTTTTGCCTCCCAAAGACAATTCCATCTGTCCGTCCATTACCCGGGGGGGGGGAATTACTGAGCCCCTCAGAGAGGGTCCGCAACTTGGGTGTCCTCCTCAATCCACAGCTCACATTAGACACATCTTTCGGCTGTGGCGAGGGGGCCGTTTGCCCAGGTTCGCCTGGTGCACCAGTTGCGGCCCTATTTGGACCGGGAGTCACTGCTCACAGTCACTCATGCCCTCATCACCCCAAGGCTCGACTACTGTAATGCTCTCTACATGGGGCTACCTTTGAAAAGTGTTCGGAAACTTCAGATCGTGCAGAATGCAGCTGTGAGAGCAATCATGGGCTTTCCCAAAAATGCCAATGTTATACCAACACTCCGCAGTCTGCATTGGTTGCCGATCAGTTTCTGGTCACAATTCAAAGTGTTGGTTATGACCTATAAAGCCCTCCATGGCACCGGACCAGATTATCTCAGGGACCGCCTTCTCCTGCACGAATCCCAGCGACCAGTTAGGTCCCACAGAGTGGGCCTTCTCCGGGTCCCGTCGACTAAACAATGTTGTTTGGCGGGGCCCAGGGGAAGAGCCTTCTCTGTGGCAGCCCTGGCCCTCTGAAACCAACTCCGCCCGGAGATTAGAATTGCCCCCACCCTCTTCACCTTTCGTAAGCTTCTTAAAACCCATCTCTGCTGTCAGGCATGGGGGAACTGAGATACTCTTTCCCCCTAGGACTTTACAATTTATGCATGGTATGTATGTTTGTAGGTATGATTGGTTTTAAAATAAGGGTTTTTTAGTTGTTGTAGTATTGGATTTACATGCTGTTTTTATTATTGTTGCTAGGCGCCCCGAGTCTATGGAGAGGGGCGGCATACAAATCCAATAAATAAATAAATAACAAGTCTGGCCATTTGGGGAGAAGGCACAATTTTGCATTTATCATTTGTTTGATGATTCTTTTTGTTTTGTTTTGTTTTCTTAGCTGTCCATGATATTGACTGAGCTGGAAAACTTTCCAACACTAAAGTTCAAAGTGTTGGTGCTCTTTCTGTCCTGCTTCTTTGAAGTCCACCTCTCATTTCTACGGAATGTAACAGGGAAAATAATTCCCTGCACAATTCTGATCTTTGAAGATGTAGAGGCATCACAGCTTTTAAGATACATAAACCCTGCAGCTTTGCACCATTAAAAACATTTTTTTAAATCCACTTTTAAATGGTTCTTGTAGTGTAAATGCATCACTTGATACATTAATAACTTTTCATATTTCTAGATAATAAGGAAATAACAGTCTGAAAAAAAAAGAGTGAAGTGTACATATTTTTCTGCCACAATAATCCATCGTATATATATAGCCAAAACCAGATATAGTACTGTTGAGGATTAGGAAGTCCTTAATTTTCACAGTGTGAAATACTTGTAATTATGATTGTATTTTAGATCCATAAAATCTAAGTTAAGTAAATCTACACTTCATTGCTTGAATGTTGCCTCACCTGCCTAGCAATAAGAGAGCATCTTCACACAAGGATAATTACTGTTTGATGACTTGCAGGTGGAAAAAAGTCATATTTATCTCTTCAAACTTAATTCATTCTAATAGATGACATTTATTTTTTCAACTGTATGTTCTTCCTTGACAGACATACCTTCACTAGGCACAATCATGAAATATAAAACAGTCCACGAATATGAAACCTTTTGAGAACATTAGAGATAAAATGGAGTAAAGATGAAGTAGATCAATGAAATCTGGATTGTTCCAACCCTTCTCAAATTGTTTAAATATTTGGAAGAAAACAAGAGGTAGCTAGCAAGCATGGAAAAATTGATATATTTTTTTCTCCCAGGTTTTATGTAAAAGTAAACTCTATAATGGAAAGGGAAAATTTTAGAAGACACGGTTTGGAAATGAAGAATATAGCTTCAGACTCATCAATGTTTAATTATAACATTGATCATACAGTCAGCCAAATATTTAAGATTGCCATTTTTATCCACCTCTTGAGTCCTTTTTAAGGACCTGGGATGAGTAGAAGTTGTTGTTTAATGGTATTAAAGGTATTGTCTTAGGATATAAGCCAGTGATTGTGAACCTATGGCACATGTGCCATAGGTGGAACACTGAAGCTTATCTGCTGGGACATGAGCTGTTGCCATAGCTCAGATTCAATGTGCCTGTGTATGACAGCCAGTATATTTTTGGCTCACACAGAGGCTCTGGGAGGGTTGTGGGTGCTGCAAAGTCCCTGAGGAGAACTATGTCTTCAAAGGGACTTAGAGCAACCCATCCATGGGGGGGTCACTCACAAACGCGAATCCTAGAAAGAAAACTTGGACACATTTCTCTCCGGGTGAAATGACACAGTATTGAGCTGTGCACGCCCTTTTATTGGGGGAATATGCAAATTAGGCATGATTATATGTACATGTCAAGTGATATACAAACATCCAATAATGTAACTCTAAGATATGACACAACTTCTGAGTCCTTCCTATATACATATGGCACATAACTAGTTTCTACTGAACAAATGTCTCTCATGGCCAATTTCCTGGGTCCCTTTGTTGTTAATACAGCTATCTCCTGTTTACCACAAAGCAAGGTCTTTTATCGCACTCTTCGTCCTGTTTACCCCAGGGAATGTAAATTGTGTCTTTTGATCACACAGTTCTTTTCCTGTTGACACATTCTTGTTATTCAAGGAGAGCCACTGAATCTTTTTTATGGCCAGTCACTTCCTAAGCAGAGTTCACCAGAAATGCAGACTCACTTTGTGATCTACGTGCAGTCCTGTTCCTGGCTAATGGAATCGGAGTGTATAAGGCATTTGTTGTTCGAAGTCCAGATATCAAATCCTATCCTAACATTATGCTATGGCAGTTACAGAGGGTGGTTTTGGCTTCCAGAAAGCTTCTGGGGGGATGGGGAGCCCTTGGAGCCTGGGGTGGGCAAAACACAAGCCTACTGGGCCCACCAGAAGTTAGGAAACAGGCTGTTTCCAGCCCCCAGAGGGCCTCTGGGGGGGGGCAGGGGAAGCTATTTAACCCCCCCCCCAGACATTGAATTATGGGTGTGAGCACTCACGTACAAACAATAGTACACACAAACATTCTTTTGGCATCACTAATATAAGCTGTTTCAAGTAAAGCTGCCATTTGTAACTGACTTTGGTGAATTTATCCATGCTGATGATTTTCAAGTGGTGCTCCAGATGTTTTGGAGTTGTATCCAAGAAGCTACCTTTGCTTTCTTTTGCCACAGTCATCCTACTTCTATTTTCAGGTTTTTGCGCAGTTTATGGATTTTTTCCGTTCTTTCTCTTTTAATCTCCAAATACTTTGAAATCCACTGTCCAGGATTTTTTTGTCTTTCTTTTCCACAACTGTTAAGTCTGTGGTGTCATATGGCAGGTGCTTGTCTGTTTGAATCGTAAAGCCCCAAAGCACTTTAGATTCTTAAGTTTCTATTACTTTGTATTCTTATTTTTCCTTATCCAAGAAGAGAACATGGAAAAATTTAAAATAGGGTTAAGTGAAGATATATTGTAGAACAAACAATCTGCAAAAACAATATATGCAAAAATCAAGAGAAAGTTTATTGAAAAAGATAAATAGAACCAATACAATCATCTTGTACTGGATCAATTGTCCCTCATATGATTTTACCAGGACTTTCCAAATATAATGACTTCAACAAGGTACACTGATGCAAAGCATTCAACTTGCTTGTGGATTTATCACCTACTTGACCATTGTTGCCTTTTAAATATAGAAAATCTGCAATTTCCCCAATTAGCCTAAATACAGAGACTGCATCTAAAAACAATGTCGTAATTAGCTGTTGTTTATTACTTGGTAGCTGTCTCTAAATATGACAATTAGATGATTCTGTCCTTCATTTCTGATTGTTGGGCATCTAGAATAACATTGGGACTGTATGCCTCTTCAGTTTTGCCTCCATATTTTGTTTTAAGCTTGTCCCCTCTAATTGCTCACCTGTTTTGAAGCAATTCCACAGTTATGAACTTGCAATTATTTTTACTGTTGAAGCATGCTGCTCTACACCAGTGTTTCCCAACCTTGGCAACTTGAAGATATCTGGACTTCAACTCCCAGAATTCCCCAGCCAGCATTCACTGGCTGGGGAATTCTGGGAGTTGAAGTCCAAATATCTTCAAGTTGCCAAGGTTGGGAAACACTGCTCTACACTAATGCTGGGATTGTTCTAATTTGACAAGAGTAGTCATTTTCATTTCAGATTGCTTCCCTCTCCTAGACTTTTTGCTAAGCTAATGACAACAAATCTAGTTGGGTGTCTGGATTCTCATAGATTTACCGGTATCTTCCTGTCACCCTTTCTTCCTAGCTACTTACATCTATTTTGGTCCACTTTGTGCGCCAAGTTATATACAATTCTGGTATCAAAATGTATTGCTGCTTCATCATGTTAACGTTTCAGTAAAATAGGGAACATTCCTCTCTAACTGGATGTGCTCATGATTTGAAAAACAGTCAGCTGCAAGTAGTAATAGTTTATAATAGGTTATATTTGGAATAGACTTTTTAAGTCTTATAGTCCAACCCTCTTGTTCAAATAGGAGGCCTTATATTATTTCAGACATCTCCAATGGTGAAGCACCCACAACTTATGAAGGCAAGCTGTAACTTTCAGAAAACATAGCATGTAGATTTCAGAATATGCAGATGTTTTCATCTAAACTCCTTAAAACCCACCTTTGCCGTCAGGCATGGGGGAACTGAAACATCTCCCCCTGGGCACGTTTAATTTATGCATGGTATGTCTGTGTGTGTGTCTGTTAGCATACGGGGTTTTTAAATGTTTAAATATTTTTAAATTTGTCTGATTGCTTATGATTTGTTTCTACATGTTGTGAGCCGCCCCGAGTCTTCGGAGAGGGGCGGCATACAAATCTAAGTAATAAAAATAAATAAAATAAATAAATATATTTACCAGATGCATAAATGCACTCTTGATCTCTCATATGTACAATATAATTTTCATTCTAGGATTTTGCTCCCTTCATTCTGCAGAGCAAAGATCATTGTTTAAATGAAATTCATTACATTCCTCTAATTTCTATAAATATCGAATATCTATATTTCACAGTAATAGATAGAAACATCATTTCCCAATCATTCCAAAATGATATAACTAATTTTGCTATAGTAGAAGTGCATTGCAATATGTATGTTAATGTTAGTTTAATGCTATTGACCCAGGCCTGATCCCTGATGCTTGCATATACTGTATGCATGATCTGTTATTGTTAAAAGCTTCAAGACTGTTTAGTGTCTTGGTCTGATAGCCATGCAAGTGCTAACACAAAAGAAAACAAGATGAAGTAATGCATTAGTTCCTTTGCATATTATTATTCATATCTAGAAATATCACTGAAATGAAACGACTAAGGTGGTATAAAATTAACCTTTATTTATAATAGTTGTCATATTGGCTTATAATTTTCACACATAGTATTTTATTATCTAATAAATTATTACCTTTTATTTGTTTAAATTACATTGGTACTTTGATATTTGTCCCTAATTGCTTCCAGGAGACATGATGAATACTAAATTGGATGACTGTCAAAAAAACCATGGGACTTACTAATTGACCTTTTGTTTTGGCTAGGAAGGACTTCCTATCTGTCCCCTTTCCTATGTCAGCAATCTTCCCAGCATAGCTTACTTCCTGCCCACCCTTTATGGCTGTCCCCAATTTCATTTTGCAGTAACTTTCCCAACTTAACCGACTTCCTATCGACACATTGTGTATAGCCCCACTTCCTTTTGCAATGTGAAGTACTAAACAAATGACGAGTACTACGGCAACATTTTTTGACTCAAAATGTATTGGGTACCAAATTTGATATGTTTTGAAGAGCCAAGTACTGGGTATCACTGTAAAAGAGTTTGTGCTTGATGGCTCACATGGAATAGCAGAAATGTTGAGGAACTCTGATATACATCATGGTGTCATTATACAAATAAGTAGATAAATAAATAAATATAAAAACTGTTCCCTGTTTCTCCCCAGGTTAATAACTACATTTTAATGTTGTTCACAGTATAAAGGTTAATATATGCAAGGCATTTAAGAGAATGTATGATTAAATCAAGTTATTCCATGAAAGTCTAAATAAGAAGAGCATTAGAGTCATTGATATTTTCAGCTTTTGTACAACATAGACAATGGATTTCTTTGATCGTGTTTGGAGAACTATATTCTATGCAAAAGTGCTTATTTAAATAAAGAGTAGTGTTGTTTTGCGATATTTATTTCTTGACCTTTTTTATGAAATTACATAAATGTTAAGAGGGTACATAATTGGTTATTGAGACTGCATCTTAATTGCTTCTGAGCAAATGCAGCATAAAATAATCGGAATAACTTTCATTTAACACAAGACTTTGAACTGAGCTATAGCCACTTTAAAATTGATCGGGATATTGACTATTCTGTCCTGTCCACTTCAGAGAACTAGAATCTTAGTAGCTTAGATAATTGGAAATGCACAGCTTGCTGCAATAAAGCCAGGAAGATAACATATTACTTTCTCAATTTAGCTTTGACTCTCAAGTTCAGCTCCTTAGTCTGATAAATGTCAGTCCTTAAACATACATAGCCCAATAATAAGCTTATCTAAGTGATTCTTTACCTAGTTGAAAGCCAGTTTCATTGTGGGTTAACACACCAGTCTAGAAATTGAAAGCCATGAGTTCTAGTCCCAGGTTAGGTTTGAAAATTGCCTTTGTAATTTTGATCCAGTCAGTCTTTCTCAGCCCAACCCCATTCACCAGACTGTTGTTGTGGGGAAAATGGGAAGAGAAATGAATGTTAGGTATCCTTGCCACTTGAGATTTAATAAAAGCAATAAAGGTGGGAAAAATCTAATAATAAAGAAATAATTTTTGACAGATCTTGCACTGCTACATAATGGAATTGTGCACCAACAAACAATCTTTCAAAACCTGGTGCACCCATATCCTTCATTGCATTCGTCGTAACTATAAGTCACTCATGCCCTCATCATGTCGAAGCTCGACTACTGTAACGCTCTCTACATGGGGCTACCTTTGAAAAGTGTTCGGAAACTTCAGATCGTGCAGAATGCAGCTGCGAGAGCAATCATGGGCTTTCCCAAATATGCCCATGTTTCTCCAACACTCCGCAGTCTGCATTGGTTGCCGATCAGTTTCCGGTCACAATTCAAAGTGTTGGTTATGACCTATAAAGCCCTTCATGGCACCGGGCCAGAATATCTCAGGTACCGCCTTCTGCCGCACGAATTCCAGCGACCAGTTTAGAGTGGGTCTTCTCCGGGTCCCGTCAACCGAACAATGTCGCTTGGCGGGACCCAGAGGAAGAGCCTTCTCTGTGGCAGCCCCGACCCTCTGGAACCAACTCCCCCCAGAGATTAGAATTGCCCCCACTCTCCTTGCCTTTCGTAAGCTGCTTAAAACCCACCTCTGCCGCCAGGCATGGAGGAACTAAGATACACTTTCCCCCTAGGCCTTCACAATTTTATGTATGGTATGTTTGTATGTATGATTGGTCTTTATATAATGGGTTTTTTAACTGCTTTTTTAGTATTGGATTTTGTTGTACTGTTTTACTGCTGTTGTTAGCCGCCCCGAGTCTGCGGAGAGGGGCGGCATACAAATCCAATTAATAATAATAATAATAATAATAATAATAATAATAATAATAATAAATAATAATAATTCACTGAAATTTTAAATATTATTACTTTGTTACATTAATACTTTTTTATATTTCATATTTAATATAACTAAATTTATATTGTAATTCAGTATAAATAGAATAGAATAGAATAGAATTTTTATTGGCCAAGTGTGATTGGACACACAAGGAATTTGTCTTGGTGCAGATGCTCTCAGCGTACATAAAATAAAATATACATTTGTCAAGAATCATGTGGTACAACACTTAATGATTGTCATAGGGGTCAAATAAGCAATTGTATCATTGATCTTATTTATATATGTTAGGCTGTTTTATAAATGCATTTAACTTTGTCTTAATTTTTGCTTTGTTTATTGTCAATACTTGCAATAAATTGAATTAGAAGATGAATCTAAATGGAAGATTCTTATCACAGGTAAAATAGCTTTTATGAGGATTCTGACTTGAGGCTGGTAGATTTCAGGTTATTTTGGCCAGTCCCTAAAGCAGAAATATTTTCTCGCAAAGCAAGATATATTCAAAAGACAGGATAAAGACCAATATATCTCAAAGTATATCAGGGTAGAAACTTCTGTATTTTCTTTTTAACTGCTACTCTTTGAATTGGAAAACTGACAGGTCTTTTCATGGATAATGAAAATGTCTGGAGTTTGTTTGTAAGATGGTGTCTTAAATCTTTATCAGTCAGTTATTATCTCTATGGGCCTCAAACTGTTTATCAGAAACTTGATCGAGTTTCATAGCCAGAAGCATAGCATTCTCATATTCCATCTACTGCAGAATTCAGACTGATTCTATAGAACTGAAATTTCTTCCCATAAACCGGCAGTGATGGCAAACTGGACATGTTCCCAAACCTCTTGGTGGTGCCGTAGGTGATACCACCTTGTTTTTCACTTCCGTGCATGCGCAGAAGCTGGGTTGGTGGGTTTTTTTTATTCTGCACATGTGCAGAAGCTTGGTCTTGAGCACTGTGCATGCGTGCATTCATGCACGAAGCCTGAGGAAGTGAACCGGTAGGGAGGTAAATCAGGTTGTAATCTTGATATATTTTTAAAAAAATAATAATGAAAGAAAATGTCTTCCTTCCTTCCTTCCTTCCTTCCTTCCTTCCTACCTTCTTTCCCTCCTTCCCTCCTTCCCTCCCTCCCTCCTTCCTTCCTTTCTTCCTTCCTTCCCTCCTTCCTTCCTTCCCTCCTTCCCTCCTTCCCTCCTTCCTTCCTTCCGTCCTTCCCTCCCTCCTTCCTTCCCTCCTTCCGTCCCTCCCTCCTTCCTTCCCTCCTTCCTTCCTTCCCTCCTTCCTTCCTTCCTTCCTTTCCTCCTTCCTTCCCTCCCTCCCTCCCTCCTCCCTCCCTTCCTTCCCTCCTCCCTTCCTTCCCTCCCTCCTTCCTTCCCTCCCTCTCTCCTTCCTTCCTTCCTTCCCTCCTTCCCTCCTTCCCTCCTTCCCTCCTTCCCTCCTTCCCTCCTTCCTTCCTTCCTTCCTTCCTTTCCTCCTTCCTTCCCTCCTTCCCTCTTTCCTTCCTTCCTTCCCTCCTTCCTTCCCTCCTTCCTTCCCTCCTTCCCTCCTTCCTTCCTTCCATCCCTCCCTCCCTCCCTCCCTCCTTCCTTCCTTCCCTCCTTCCTTCCTTCCTTCCTTTCCTCCTTCCTTCCCTCCTTTCCTCCTTCCCTCCTTCCTTCCTTCCTCTAATAAGGGCTAGTCTGCAACATATTCCTTCACTGCTTTTCGTTTAGTGTTTATTGTTCATCTGAAAAGACAGACGTTGCCTGCTACCAAAAATATCTTCATTCAATTCTAATTTAAATTGACAGTGATATGATTTCAACTGACCTGTATTAAAATCCAGAAAGAAAGGGCTTCAATCATATTCTTTTTTCGGGGATGTGCTGCATTTTGCTAGAGAAAAAGAAGCCTCTACTGTATTTATTACCTATTAAAAATTATTAATTTGCTGCTCTGTTGAAATTTGCAGTGTCAGTATCCTCTCTGAGAATTATTGTTTTATTATTATCCTAATTACCTGCTGTCTCCAGATACTGCCATGTCCATTATTTAAACTTTTTATCTTTCTAATCAATTGTTACGTTTCAGGTGTTATGCTGTAAATAAAAATAGTAGTTTAACCATTTTTAAGAAAGCCTCTAGGCACATAACTTTAAAAAGAATTATGACTATACCCTAGGACTTCTTTAAAACAAATGTGCAATTATTTAGAAAAATAAGAAAAAAAACACCAATGTGATACAGGGTTAAGGAAATGTGCTGTGCCATCAGGAATAATTCATTCACAAATTAGTAGTGTTGGGCGAACCGAACCCACAGAAGTCGGGTCCGTACTGAATTTTGTGGTGTTCGGCATGCCGAACCCAAACCTGATTTTTTTTAAAAAAATTGTGCTTTGGTTCGGCGTTTGTGCTGAACAACGCGAAAGCCAGCGCCCGGCTGTCATCTGCTGAGAAGAGGAGGAGGAGCTGGTCAGGAGGCTGGGAGGGAGGGACAAAAAGAGCTGGGGAATCCCACAAAGAGATTCCAAGGGTAGAGCTTTGACGTCACGTATACCGGCAGGTTGCTAAGGATGCCAAGGTGATCACTTCCTGGATTCCATGGAATCCAGGAAGTCATCACCTTGGTGTCCTTAGCAACCTGCTGGTATACATGATGTCAAAGCTCCGCCCCTGGAATCACTTCGTGGGATTCCCCAGCTCCTTCAAAGGGAGATCCTTTCACGTAAAAATATATATATATATTTTTACGTGAAAGGACCTCCCTTTGCTTGCGGTGCCGCCGTGGCATCCTTTTTCGTAAAAATAAAAATAAATAAAAATTAAAAAATCCGTAAAAATAAAAAAACATGGGATTCCGGGAGCGGAGCTTTGGTACCACGGACTGTTCGGTTTCAGGTTCGGCCGAACTTTGTGTGAAGTTCGTCCGAACTTGCCGAATCCGAACACCGTTGGGTTTGCCCATCACTACAAATTAGTATACATGTTTTATCTCAAAACAGACCATGCTAGAAGGCTGAAAGAATAGATGACGTTTCCAGTTCACCTTCTGCTAATAGTTTTTTTTATTGTTTTGACCAGCAGCAATCTTTATCAGAATGCATATATCATAGTGCCAATCCCATGTGTTGTGACTTCTACATTACATAATTATTTGTAGTGTGTAAAATAAGGGTCAGTTTTGAACCCTTTGCTAAGCATGGTATTTATTCCCAGGCATGCTTTATTTAAATATTGTTCTTCTTATTCATCAATTAACCTTCAACTCCATGTTCAAGGAAAACATTCTGTTTTAAGATTATTCAGTTTATTGATTTATTACTCTAAACCAACAAGCTTTTTTCCCATTGTGCATTCATTTTTGGAGACAACTTGTAAAATTTACAATCGCTCCAGTCCTAATGTCATTGCATCCTCTAAGGTATTGTAGTTTGACAATTTAAGTATCTGCCATACTTCTGTCTGGATAATTTTTAACTATGGGTATTATGACAACTGTCAACTCTTAAGGTGGATGAACTGTGGCCATTTTCCTTTTTGTAGTTCTCCAGGGCCAGGGTAGGCAAAGTTGGCTCTTCTATGACATGTGGACTTCAACTCCCAGAATTCCTGAACTAGCATGATTGGCTCAGGAATTCTGGGAGTTGAAATCCACAAATCATAGAAGAGCCAACTTTGCCTACCCCTGCTCTACGGAGATTTGTCTTCTTATTGCTTCAGGGAAGGGGTCCGGGTTGTAGAGATAGCTGGTTGTTGTAGGCTAAATAAAAATATTTCCCTGGAAATAAAATAATGTTGGTGGAGGCATTTGAAAGGTGGAGAGTGAGGTCGTCTAGCAACTAGACTGAATGCTGATTGGACCATGTGACTGGAGACTGGTGGGGGAGTGACAAAGTTTTCCAGTTTTCACCAGGATTGTGCCAATTTGATATATGCCAATAAAATGTTCTTTGAAGAATTTGCCTGCCTCTCAGTTCTTATTAAGTGAGATATATTACTTGGAACCCTGACAACACCACTGTTTGAAGATCCTTAATATTTCACCTAAACTTCCTAAAAATGGAGGAGTAGATCTACAGTAAGAACAGTGTGGGTTCAAATATGGTATCCCTGTTCAAGGATGTAAATTTATTCCATCTCGAATTTAACGTTCATAAAAATCTAAGGCACCTATCACAGATAAAGCACAACAACATTTATCAAGTGTTTATTGAAACTGTGAAATCACCTTAACACCCCCCTCAGGTATGATATAAATACAAATGGTTTCATTTCTTTTATGCACTCAGAGTTATATCAGAGAAAGTTTAATCTTCAAATGAAAGTCATTACATGAAACGTTTCAAAAATAAAATAACATTGATTTATTTATTATAGTAATTGCAGAAGTTAAAATATGATATTGCTTTTGTATAATGTATCAAATTATATCTGCTTTTTAGTATTTGATCATCAATATCATTTGCTGGTTTGTACATGAATAAATGGGGATATGATTAAATGGGGATGTAGTTAAAAACATGTAAGTTTGATTATTAATGTGTAATATAATTTTTGCCACCAGCACTTTCTTTTATTTCATGTTATTAAAATGGTAACAACTTCCCATTTAAATCATGATATTGGCTTAAAATGAGCGTTATATTTCCAGAAACTTCATGATAGCATGGGTAAAATACTGACCATTTCTTCCATGAATTTTGTCTTAGAGGAATGACTCATTTATCTAACTAAAATGAAAGAGTCTTAAAAGAACACAACTTTTATATAATATAAAAGACCAGGTTGCTCATTGAACAATGCAGTATTACAGACTTACTCTGTCCACAGCCTAGAGTTTGATCCTGATGGGCTCAAGGTTGAGTCAGTGTTCCATCCTTTATAAGTCAGTAAAATGAAAATCCAGATAGTTAGGAGCAATACGCTGACTCCGTAAACCATTTTGAGAGTACTATACAGTATTATGAAGCAATATATAAGTCTAAGTGCTATTGGTAGTGCTGTATAATAAGCCCTGTTATACCGTCTGAGCATTTGTTTGAATGATAAAGAAAAAAAATTGTAGTCATTTTAAGTAAATTTGTTTTTGTTTTTGTTTTTTTCATTCTAGGTTATTCAAATTAATTTTGAAGAATTTGATCTGGAAATTGGCTATGATACACTAACAATTGGGGATGGAGGTGAAGTAGGTGATCCTAGAACTGTGCTCCAAGTGTAAGTCTCCATAGTCTCTACCCTGATGAAATAATAGTTTGTTCACATCTCACCAAAGACTAAAGAAGAGCAGTCCTCCTATTCACATGGCTTATAAATGGTAATATAATTTCAGATTCACATGACAATGTATAGGAAAACAAAATAAGTTAAGGTTAAAATAAAGATATCACATTATCTTTCTGTTGGCTGTAACTCTTAACCTTAACCTATTTTTAAGCTGACAAAATACATAAAATAACAGAATAATCTTTGGGATCCATGATGCTCTCCAAGATTGGTTGCAGACATTTCATTACCCAAATAAGTAACATCATCAGTGCTTGAGCAATCTCTCCATCCTCCAATTACATCACATATTTCCTTCAACTTCAAGTACAGCACATATTTCAATACAAAATGGCAGACATATTACTTAAGTGATCAATACACCTTAAGTTAGTTATATGTTATCTTGCAGAAAATCCTGAATTAGTTATATATAGCCTAGGACAACTTACCATGACTGCCTCGGCACAGCCAACTCAACGAAGAACAACTGGACACAACAAATTTTCAGTGGGACAACTTGCCATTGGGCAATTCAAAATGGAACTGTGTTTAAATGTCAACCCCAAAGGGGGAGATTGTTAGTACAAGGCACATGGTTGTTAGGGTTTGCCATTGTAAACTATCTATTGTAGTCTCTTGTATTTTCACTTTAAATATTTTGGGCTGGTTCACCATAATGATGCTTTAACGCTCATTCACTTTTGCTTTGCCTTCAGGGGGGAGTGTATTTGCCTAGTGCTTATTATATTGTATGGCTTAGTGCTTGTTATGGATGCATGATAAGTATACTGCATGATAAGTGTACTGTTATCTGCCTCTCTTTGACATTATTTTAGTATTTGTCATTCAATCTTAATTTGTCCTTCCTTTAGCATCTTTTCTTTAATTATTCTATCCCATGGCATTTTGACCACTATAGAAAATTTTGTTCCCTCTATGCCAATCTTGGATTTTACATAGTAAAAAATGGGGATAGCAAAAATGGCCTCTCCCTTTTTGCCCCCATTTCAATATGGTTTTTTTCTGCTTTATTGGTAAATTTGCTCAGAGTTGTCAAGAACCTGGACAGCCTCTAAGTTTGGAAATAAAATAAAAATAATATTTTAATAACATAATAATAATTTGATTTCCATTTTCTAAATAACCTCCTTTTCAAAAGATAGGCACACCTATTCCTTGGAAATGCACATTATCCTTCTACAGTTATGTCTATTGTCCACTGTTCTGTGTTCCAAACTCTTATCTCTTTGTTTTAATTATTTTTGTTAAATGGAAAGAAGAATTATAACCTTTCCCTATCCATTTCATATAAATATACTGCATTTATATTAATGAATAAGAACAGTTAATTCCTATTTCTCACTGCACATTTTCCAATGAGACAAGAAGATCATTTTATTACAATTTATCAGAATATTTTTTTAAAAAAGAGATTCCTTGCATTCAAAGAGGGAACCCCGAACGTTGGCTTACATCCCTTTCATAGTTTACATAACAAAGAAATCTGAAAGAGGGAAATTGATAACAACACATGTTTATTAAAATGAAGTCTGAAGTCTGAGAGGTAATAAATTGTAAGAAGAAAGTTTGTTTAGGGTTCACAACAGTGATAAGCCAGACCCCAATTTGTAGTAACTTGAACTTTTCTTATCTGGAACTAGTGTCCAGCTTGTTTGTCATCTTAGGAAAGTTAAAAGCTAATAAATCTGAACATCATTTTAAAAAAAGAATATAAATTGTTCTGCCGGGCTCTCTGGTAGGAGCCTCCCGAAAATTCAAGGGTACAAATTTCAGACACACACACATTTGAAAATTCAAAACAATGTTCTTTATCACAAAATTCAAAATAAACTAAGCACTCTTTTTGTATTGCAAGGAGCACTCATCCCAAAACAACCGGGTAGTCTGTACAATTTCCCTTAAGTAGTCATTAAGTACTTAGCTAGCAGCTGTGAAGAAACTTCATGCCCCTTCTTCTTCCAACAAAGTGAGACACACACACACTTGCTCTGCTTTGGTTTCGAAGGCGTGAAAAATCAACAAAGTCCAGAAAACAGCAACACACGATTCCTGAAGAACTGCGATCAGATACTCTTCCACAACGGCCAAACCCACACACTGCTATTTATAGCAGCAGCCCTAATTACTGGAGCCCCACCCAAACACAGGTGGTCTCTCTTATCTCCTGTAATATGTCCTTACTTGGTCTCTTCTACGCATAATTCTGCGCTTGCGTGGGTCCAAGATGTCTTCATCCAAATCAATGGAAGATAATGGAGATTGGCTTCCTGGGCTGTGTGCCAAGCCCCCCTCTTCCAAGTCACTCCCACCTTCTTCTTCATCCGAGGAAACTAAACTCTGAACTGACTCTGTCGGCAATAACACAGGCCTATGACATGTTGAAGTTTCCCCTGCATCCACCTCCACATTCCCTGGGGCAGGAGCTGGGCCAGAGACAACCACAGCATAAATCAGATTAAAATGCAAAATAACTATATTAACAAATTTAAAAACCCACATCATTTGCCCCTCAGGTCACTCATAATGTCTTATTTTTGCCAAGACCTGGAAATCACAGGAAGCACAGCCACCTTAGGTTTGAAAATCCATGTTATATAGTTTCTTAATAAGCAAAATTCACCTAGGTGAAAGATCATATTGAGACCTTGTCTATTTCTGTCACATCAGCCGAAATCCATGGACTTTCTGGAAATCTCTATAGCATTGTTATAAGCCTCAACAAGAATAAGGTTTAAAGGCAACCAAGACTTATTTTAATTACATTTCATTCAGTGAGTTGATCTGAGTGGTGTGGTGCCTTAGAGGAAGTCTGTGAGGTCAGGAGATCGTGTGTTTGATCCTAGATAGTGGCAGATATTTCTTTCTCTTGGTGCAAAATAAAATATTTGCTTTGAACTCTGCTTAGGTATCAGGAAGGGCATGTAGCCAGTAAACAATCAATTCTATCTGTGCCCCAACTCCACCCCAATGCAAGGGATTACAAGGTCACTAAAAAAAAAATCAATGTATTGATATAGCTATTATACATTGTTGTTGTATTTTTCTGCTTGATAATTTATCCCTTCTTCTCAAAGATTGAAGAAGAGCTGTGACCTCTTGATGGGGAGATGAAAGAGGGAATGTTGAAAATATTTCTTGAGGAAAGGATTTTTAACTTCACCATCAACAAAGATTTTCTCAAAACAATGTGATTTTAGAGTGGATCAATGTTTATATTATCTAGCCTTCAGGTTTATATTTATATTAAACCCCTTACTTGTATTTCCACCAAATGTTTTCATAAACATTTCTTCTTTTATGAGATAATAATCTGTACATCTTAAACACAGACATAATATTCAGGCTTTTCTTGTATTGATCTAACTATATTTCTTCTAAATGTGATGCATATTAGAAGGATAAGTGAAGTTACATATCCAACTCACAGAATCAATTCATATATCTTTGGTTCTTATTCCTCTGTTTATTGCATAAAACCTTTTCTTTTATTTCTTATTGTTGTCGAAGCATTTTGATAGCAGGAAAAGAAAAAAAATCAAATAATTTTTCTTCCTAGTGTCAATGTTATTTATTACATTACTGAAATATATGTATATGATTATAGAATACGCATCTTTTTCAGGTAGTTTTCATGAACATTTTTGAAATTTAGATTCTAATTTACATTAGAGAAGCATCATTAATCTCTTATTAATGACATACTTTGATAGAGATGTGTCTAAGGATCGGTGAGTTGAGTAGAAATTATGACACTGAACAAGGTATATGGCTCACATGGGTAAGATGCTAGGAGGGAGGTTAGCAAGCCCATGTTTGAAACTTGAGTCTCTGTCCTTTATCCAGTTCCTGCTGGAGACCTAATAAGAGTTTTCAGTGGGGTATCTCCTAGACAACAGTGATTTATTTATTTATTTTATTTATTTATTTATTTATTCAATTTTTAATGCCGCCCTTCTCCTTAGACTCAGGGCGGCTTACAACATGTTAGCAATAGCACTTCTTAACAGACCCAGGCTATTGCCCCCACAATCCGGGTCCTCATTTTACCCACCTCGGAAGGATGGAAGGCTGAGTCAACCTTGAGCCGGTGATGAGATTTGAACCGCTAACCTTCAGATCTACAGTCAGCTTCAGTAGCCTTCAGTACAGCACTCTACCTGCTGCGCCACCCCGGCTCTTTTTAATGTTATCAACTAATCTTTTCAATCTGTAAATGCCTTTGAACTTCGACACAAGTGCAAATAATAATAATAATGACATTGAATTTCAATCTGATATGATATCATGATAGTCTTTAAATTTATATAATATAGTTTTAGTTCTATCATTTTCTCATATTCAACCTGGCATACTTACTAATTTATCTGCTCTCTAACTTCTCAATTTCCCTTAGAGAAATATGAACTAGTTTAAGATGCTAATATTTTTATCCGCCAATTCAAAGTAAGACATACATTTAACAAGACTGATGAAATTACACTGATTTGTTATGAATGCAAATGAATGTTCTATCTTTATTTTCTTATCAGAGTATTATTCAATGTTGTTAGCTTCACAGTAAAGTTACCACTATATTATAACAAAAAAGATATCGTGGACAAAAATTTGCAAATAATTTGCTGACTTTCCCGCCCCCCCCCCCGCCCCCCCCCCCCAATTTGCAGTCTTGACAAGCTAAGCGTAACTGTCTCAAAGTTATTTCATGTTCCAATTGCATTTTTAATCTCTTTTGCAAGTTTTATTCATTTATATATATCTCTCTTTTTAATATGCCTGTTAATTCAGGCAAACATAATGGAGACTCTTTGGGGAGATGTTTTGATATAGCAGTTCTGTAGAAAATAACATAACGTTCAATTTTGTTATAAGAAGAGATTGGATTACTGCTATTGAGAAGCTGAAAGTAAATCCAGGAAGTTCTAGGACCTTTTCAAATTTTTCAAATTTTCAAATCCAGTGAAATGCCCAGTTAAATGATCACTCAGAGCATTTATTTTTAATAATTAATAAAACCCCTGAAACAATATTTTTGTACACTTTTAAACATCCTCGGGACCGATTGCTAAAAACTCAAATAAAAAAATTATCCAATTTTTTAAATTTTAAAGTGTGTAAAGTGGAAAAAAGGAGAAATCTTCTAAAAGAAATAATAAGATATATGTCCTCCCTCCCTCCCTCGGGTTTTTTTTAAAGGTATATAAACATACTGTATTTCATGTTTTGCACTTCAACTTTTAAATATTTCTTGCCCAAAATTCTCATAATTGTGGTCAAAATAGATCTGGAAACTAAAGGGGAAGTCAAAAGAGTGAATATGGACTCATGTGCTTGTTCCAGTCTAAACTGATTTGAGATGGCAAATTCAGTAGAATCCAATTGTCTCCAGATAACACTATATCAAAAAAACCCTCTACCTTTCAGGATGGTTATGAGAACACTTTATATTATGAGCATAAGAATTGCCCAAATTCACTAGCAGGGATAGCAAGATAATGAACTTCTCCCGAGGGAAGTTCACTTTCAAAAAGACATCTATTATCACATTCAGCATGTTTAAACACGTTTTTCAGCTGGCAAAAATAAAATCTGAAGAGACTTCAAATTGTATGATGATATCTAAATGGTTCAAAGATCAAGATTACTGGAAGCCAAAGTTGATTTATTTAATCAAGATTGAACTAAGATATATTTCCACAACATACTGGAAACTATTATAGACTTTTTGCTGATGCCCAGATTAAAATGTTAATCATTTATAGATTTGCATATGGATAAAGGATAGATTATGGGAAGAAAAAAAATACTTGTACGTAGTTTCATAGGAGAAAAGAATTATTAAATTTGTACATATGATGAAGATCAGAAGTTATGTACTGCACAATAGTAATGTTTTAGCATTGCCTTGTTTTTACAAAGTCCAACAGAGTGTTTGCATATCAATTAAACACATAGGTTTAGCTCTTAGACAATGGCATACAAACTGGAATTATTGGGTTTAAAAGGCATGCTAAGCTAAATCTGAACACTATTATGGTTAATGTATGAAACTAGCAGGAGTAGGTAAACCTATTCAGAATATAATATAATTTATGTCTTCATCAGCCTTCACTATTTTAGTTCCATTTGAATCTCTTGTAATAAAAACCTATTCTTATTTTGCCAGCTGAACAGCTTTCTTTTGAACTCTGTGTCAATGGCAAGATTTAAATAAAAACACTTGCATGCTGTGGCATTAGGATATTATACTCTTAAGTAAAGTCGTTAGTCAGCAGGTACCTATAAGATAGTTACTCTTAATAAGAAGTGTGTGTGAGAGAGAGAGAGAAAAAAAAGAGAGAGAGAGAGTCAAATACTGTCATGCAGTTACTCAATTATAGAAAACAAAAAAGATATTTGTAAGTAGTAATTTCTCCTGATTAGAGATTCTCCTTCTCTCCCCTCTCTCTCTTTCCCTCTCTCCTCCCCCTTCTCTTCCCACTGTTCCCTTTACCTCCCCCTCCTTCCTCCACAGCTGTCCCCTCCCTTATACTGCTTCTCTCTACTCTTCCCTTTCCCTCCGTTGCCCCCTTTCTGGTTATTATTTTCTTTCTTTTTTTCAAATGCTAGTACGCCATTAATATGAAGTTCTAGCTTTTAAAGGCTAGAGTGCTATAATCAACTTCTCTGCTTGATTTTTTAAAATAGCTTTATTTCATATCCAATTTACAGCTAATGGACTTTTTATTTTGTTTATGATTAGATTAACAGGAAGCTTTGTGCCGGATTTAATCGTTAGCATGAACAATCAGATGTGGCTGCATCTTCAGACGGATGAAAGTGTGGGCTCAGTTGGTTTCAAAGTTAACTACAAAGGTAACTGTAATCCCATTAGATATTCAACTAAAAAGGAACACAAATCTTGACTTTGCTTTGGAAATGATATTAGCATAAGTATTGTTTAAAATATTGTATATGGATGATGATGTTCGACCATTGTGTTCGAAGAGGATTTTGACATCTAATGGGTTGTGGACTGTATGCGATGGGTCCGCAGGTGGCTGGTAAGGCCTATATGGGCACAAAATGTTCTGCCACATGTTGGGCAGACATGCGTGGACGCCATTATCACAGCATTTGCATCTCTGGCTTTGCAATGTGCTCACTTCTCTTCTGCTATGAAAGTTCTTCTGGCCTTAGATGTCTGGCAGCTTTGATGGATCAGCATGCGCCATGTTGGTCGATATTGTGCCAGGGTTTCCCAGGAAGTGGGGTCGATATCAAGGGGCTTGAAGGAGGCATGAATACAGAATTCAAATGTTGTTTTTTTTAAAAAAAATAGAACACTTATAAGTCAATGTGAATGATTGCCTGGAAGGTGTTTGTTTGTTTCTTCCTTCCTTCCTTCCTTCCTTCCTTTCTTTCTTTCTTTTTTCTTCCTTCCTTCCTTCATTTCTTTTTCTTTTTTACAGTTTTTAACAGTGGAGCTTATCTTAAAATTCCCAATATAATGTTTGATTCCAGGTATGTCAGATGAAGAGTACACAGTCCTTTTTTCTTAAAAGGAATGAAGTCAAAGGCATTTTTATGCAGACTCAAAAAGCCATGCTATCAAATATTTATTTATTTTTCCCTTTTAAAGAATGATTCAGGAGCGGAGTTATAAACATTCTTGTAAGTGTCTTTTGCTTTTCTACATTATATATGTAGAGAGGAGAAAGAATCCTCCTGGATTTGTTTCTGAAAAGCGGGGTGAGTTATTGATCTTATGCAGTGTACCTGATTAATATTTCTCTTCAGTTGGTTGTAGAAATGTATCCTGGCAAAAGAGTGGAAAAGCTACAAGTTTGGATAATGACAAAACTGTCGGTAATACAATGCTCTAAGCAAACAGACTTGAAAACATGTTCCTGTAGTGAATCAAGGGAACATTACATACACTTGACTTCAGTCATTCTTTAAAAGATGAATACATTTTGTGTTTGAGTTTCTGTGGTATTCTTGTATCGTTGTAACAAAAACTGGAATTTGGCAAGTTCCCACTCCGCGGGGAGCAGAATGTAAAACTGCTAGAACTTTATATAAATATGTTTAGTGCAAGTTATGAAAAATATTTATGATAAATGATATATGCTACAAATGTAATAAAACCACCAAAGGGAATGAAGAATGCAAAAAATGCCACATGTGCTTAAATTATACCCACAATACCTGCCTGGAAATAAATAAAAATGTAGCCAATTTCCTACAAAACGCTCCCATATTTCTTTATTGCTGTCCATCATGTCTATCAATATTGGACAATCTAATTACCATGCCTGATAGATTCCAAATCTTGGAAACAACCATAAAATCACAAAAAAATACATAGATTCCATGGGAAGTGATCATAGAAGCACACATAGAAGCATGTTTCACATCTTTGGATAAAAAAATGCATTGATACTGATTTAATGACTTTGACATCATCAAGATGCAATTTTATTGCTTTGGGTTAGTTTTGATGGTCCTAAATGGTTTTTTCTGTTCGTTTATATTAAATTTGATCGATATAAGTCATCAAACTGAAAACCATGACATTGTGTCTGTAACATGATACCATAAAGTACAAACCAAACTGCAAAAACAACAACCAGAACAAAAATGTACTTCATATGGAAATTATGGAAACTAGTAACCAACCTATCTGGATTCAACTAACTTCGCAAGCTCCATCCCTGAGAATTTATGCTGCTGCAAGTCATTCCAGAAAAAGCAATATCTGCTTTAAGATATTGCATACAGATGTTCTATTATACATTATAAAGATATTGCACAGTTAAAATAGCTAATCAAAATTTTATAGGGGAAGATAATATATGCTGCCATTATTCGAATGACTACATGGAAAACATTATTTTTGAAGATTTTTAGTAGAACTAGATTGGTTTTGTTAAATTTCCATTTTGTTAAGCTTACTTGGTGAACTTGGAGATTTTTAAAATAATAATTCTGGGGTAATGCTCAAGTGTTGTCTTACAATTTTGTTTTTCCATGAAAAGTCAATATGTAATATTACTTATATCAAACTCATCTGTTTGAGAGACTCCCTGGAACAGATTGGAAGAAGGCAGAGGGGACCAATTTATATGAAACGGAAATGAGATTGAATGTACTAAAATAATAGAGGAGTTGAATACTACGCATTGCTAGTGCTATTTATTTTTACTCAATCACAATGTTTTATAATTATAAAGTCTTCGGAGAGGGGAGGCATACAAATCCAAAAATAAATAATAAATAAATAAATAAATAAATAAATAGTAAGTAAGTAAGTAAGTAAGTAAGTAAGTAAGTAAGTAAGTAAGTAAATAAGTAAATAAATAAATAAATAAATAAATAAATAAATAAATAAATAAATAAATAAATAAATAAATAAAACACTCCAAAATGAGATTTATGAAACTATCTCATCAGAGAACAAACACGTTACCCAAATTTGATTTAAGACTTTTTAATAATCTAAATATCATACATTGTAACATGGTTGCTGTTCACTGCACAGATGTATAACTCAAATCATGCAGATGCTTTTTTTATTGGAAATATCCAACGGTGTCATTATATAATCAGGCTAGGTTATTGGAATATATTCTTAGTTAATATATTACTTTGGTCTATGTTCCATGGCATTTGTGAATGTATTTTGTAAATAGATGCCTAGGGCATGTTTACCTATTCATAAAATTGATTGTTTAATTAATGTTCTACAAAGGAGATTTGAATATGTCACTCTCCACTTTATCTCACAGCTTTTTAATGAAGTTACAAAACAATGTAACAGACATAATTTTATAGTTAGAAAAAATGTTTGTAATAAAAGGACAGATATTCATATACTGTAACTCTCTGATCTTTCTGTTTTGGAGATAGCTCTGGATTTTAAATACAATACTAAAAAGAATATGCATGTTGTAATTAGACTAATACCTGCAAAATAGTTATATTACTACTAATCAGAATCTTACATTCATTTTTTTATAAAAAAATTATGTACAATTTAATCTACACTGAGAAAAGGATGGAAGCATTGTTACAAATAGCAGGCAACGTAAAGCAAAAATGATGTCATATATTATGGTGATTACAAATATTGAATTTGAATTATGTTAGCAAGTGTCAAAGTGTTGCCCAAATGGGATCCTAAAATATTTTGGTGATCCTGCTTATATTATAAACCACTGTTAAATATCCTATACAGAATGAGTTCCCCATCACCCAAGGGAAAAAGGGGGAATATTAGCTTGATATTTTGAATTAATTTTGAATTATTTTGCCAACATTCAGAAACAGAATGGCAGAAAACAACTAATGATCCACAACTAATTTAAATATTATAAATTTTAACAAAGAAATATTTAAAATTAATTACTTAATATTTTACTAAGGCTTATACATCCTTTCTATTTGTGTGATTGTTGGCAAGAATAACAGCATAGGATTTCTCCATGCATGTAAAATTCTCTCCAGATGATTGTTTGTTTGGTTGGTTGGTTGGTTGGTTGTTTGGTTGGTGGGTTGGATTCTTTCTTTCTTTCTTTCTTTCTTTCTTTCTTTCTTTCTTTCTTTCTCTCTCTCTCTTTCTCTCTCTCTCTCTCTCTCCCTCCCTCCCTTCCTTCTTTCTTCTCTCTCTCTCTCTCTCTCATTTATTTTGGAGAAGTATGAATTGCTCCGTTGGAATATACAGGTCTAGCCATTCTGGAATGGAAAATTGAAGCTCCAAATGTCTTGGGATAAAGGGATAGAATACATTTAAAAGAAGGACATAATACATATCAACACAAGGTCAAGTTTCGAAGCTGAATTTGAATATGTTTTAGATCGGGTCTGCTATAGAGAACAATAAATCCTAGGCAAACTGAATTACAGAGGCTCTATAAAGTACTTTTGGTAACTTCATGTCCTTTTCTATTTAATAATGTATATGATATCATTCAGTTGCTTCATAAAAGACTGTGGTTTAATTAGTTATATGTCATGATAGTGGATTATCAACTGTTGGTCTGGCTTTTTGAGAAAGGCAGAATGATTAATAATTTGTATAGAAAGGGACTATTTGTGATTCTGTACTGAATTATGTTTTTACTTCTATTATGCAGCGATGTATTCTATTACTTTATTATATATTAGTCTAGCCTTTGCTCTAAATCTAAATTATTTGCTCAAATTGCAATTTATGGTAAAATATGTGTTTTTTTCCAAATTAGACCTGCTGGAATAATAACCTAGAGAAATGACTACATTTACAGATTCCTGGCTTGCAACTGGGATTAACTGCATTCATCTGTGTTGGTTGTCAGAAATATATCTGCTGCGTATAATATAGAATGTGGGTTGCAGATATAATATACAACACAAAATGAAAACATTCAGGTGGACATAGATATGATTCATAGCTGCAGATGTTCTCATTCGTTTAGAACGATGAAACATTGAAGGCTGGTTAAACTGAGATTTGGAGAAAATTAAGGAAGAATAAAACAATATGACCCTTTGAGACACATCTATCTACTTTCTCTTTGAAATGCAGCTCCATAAAACATATTATAAAAATTGAAGTTGAATGATGGACCTGAAAAATTATCTCTCTCCATTTTTTTCACATTTCACAAGAAAGTAGATTTCTACAGTATTTTCCCCCTTTCTTTCCTTGATATAGTGAAAGTTATTCAGAAATGAATAAAATCTTCAACCTGTTTTAGAGTTTCATATTGGGAATCTTTCAAAGTTTCTGCAATTAATGCATAAAAGTTATTTAAATCAACCCAGCAATAGTTTCCAAGTTGCATTTTAATCATTTTTCCTATTAAATTTAAACCTGAGTGTCTGTGAATGTCATAATTATCAATCAAACAAGAAATAATTGACACAGATATAAATGGGTTCTGATGGTTTTATAATATCATTCAGAATTATCATGAATTTCATGCATTCCCCCCCTATTCTTTAATTTTAGAACAAAGATGATAAAGAATATAAATATTGAAGATTATCCAGTTAATTGTTTTTATTATTATGAGCTGTCTGTGGACACTTTAGAGAAATAATAATAATGAACGGGTACAAGAATGGTGGAAAGTCTTAAGCATAAAACGTATCAGGAAAGACTGAACTCAATCTGTATAGTCTGGAGGACAGAAGAAAAAGGGGCGACATGATCGAAACATTTAAATATGTTAAAGGGTTAAATAAGGTTCAGGAGGGGAGTGTTTTTAATAGGAAAGTGAACACAAGAACAAGGGGACACACTCTGAAGTTAGTTGGGGGAAAGATCAAAAGCAACGTGAGAAAATATTATTTCACTGAAAGAGTAGTAGATCCTTGGAACAAACTTCCAGCAGACGTGGTTGGGAAATCCACAGTAACTGAATTTAAACATGCCTGGGATAAACATATATCCATTGTAAGATAAAATACAGGAAGTAGTATAAGGGCAGACTAGATGGACCATGAGGTCTTATGCATAAAGCTAGTTGGGTGAGTTGAGGCCATTCATGTCATCTCATCCCATGAAAGAATACAAGAGCAAAACATCTATGAAAAACCTTGCCAAGAAAATTGGCAGGAAAGGCATAAAAAACCCCTCCAGTGGGCTACATTCCCTATAATCACTCCCATGTCTCATGTTACTAATACAACCACCACATATGGATCTGTGTCTACTACAAATAGACCTTCAGTTATGACCACTCATTCACCATCCATTCAACATGAACAAGGGAATTTCTGACCAGTTTGAAAAGTTGAATCCATCACAACATCCTCCCAGTCACGTGATTATGATCTGGGATGTCCAGATCACAATCTCAATATTGCAGTGAAATGCAATAACATGATTGCAACCTTTGCAACCTTTCCTGCTGGATTCTCAGAAGCAAACTCAGTGGGGAATCCATCAGTGAAGGTTGCATGCTGTCCTTGTAAATCATTACTGTTGCTTCAGTGCCTGCCTGCACCTCCTTCTACATTCCTTATCTGACACTTCCACCTCTTTCCGCTTAATGATCTCCATTCCCTGGGATTATAATGGAAACAAGGACTGCCAGGAGTGCTTTTGCTAAGTAATACTTTAAAATCACATCACTTAGTCGCAGCAAAACTAGCCCCAGTTGTTATTATAACCTGAGTACTAGCTGTAATTCATGATACTTATAAAAGAAATAAAAGAAACAGATTTTTCAGCTTTGGTGAATTCTCCCAGCAAATATTTAAGAACATCCTATTGACACAACCTAGATGAGATCATGAACAAGCCAGGGATACTATTATGAATAATCCTGACTATGTGAACTGGGTGAGATCATGTAGATATGACCATATAGGAGTGGCCTCTCTATATATAAAAGAGAGAGAGAGAGAGAGAAACAGAATGGAAGGGAGGGAGGGAGGGAGAGAGAGAGAGAGAGAGTCTAATAACTATAAACAATTCCTTTAAGGGCTAATTTGTTTACTTCTTGTTTCTTTGTTTAGGCTGCTATCTAAAGTCCTTCCATTTTGTTTCTTTCGTACAGACATTCCTTAAAATTTCAGTGAAATCAATCTCACTCTTTTAGAATAGTATTTTTTTTATGTGAGCTAAAAAAGACAGATGCCCACATGTTCTTAGTAGTAGCAAGCTCAAATTATTGTCTGTGTTAGGTTTGTGAAGCCCATGTCAATCAAAGCCATATACAATAGTTATAAAAGGACTGGATTTCCTACAAGAATGAAGCTCTCCTTTTTCCCGCCTTCCTTCTTTGGGGCCCAGCAGGAGAGCGCTGGCAACAGCAGCATTGGGCAGTAGCCGGGGGGGCAGCTGCGAGTGGGAGCTCCAGGTTGGAGGCACCGGCAGCACCCCGCCCAGCTGGAGCTTCCCTAGGAGCTTCGCGGCACACCTAACCATGTCTCACGGCACACTGGTTGAAAAACACTGCTCTAGACTATCCATGGCCAGTTCCTGTAACCATTCTTCATATGTTTTAGTCTCTAGTCTCCTGATCATCCTGTTTGTTCTTCTCTGTGCTTTTTATAAAGTCTCAACTTTTTGTTTTTATAATGTGGTGACTAAAACTGGATGCAGTATTCTAGGTGTGGTTTTACTAAAACTTGATAGAGTGGTATTAGTACATCACTTGATTTTGATCATATCCCTCTGTTAATGCACCCCTTCAATTAGAAAGGCAAGTTTATATTTCCGACAACTTTCTACCAGTTTTCAAACGAACACTCATTATTCAGCCAAGACTCTTTCTGGAAAGAACATAAATAAAAAAAGGAATAATAACAAAGAAGAAAAGGTCTCTAGTCTCCTCTGGCTATAAGTCAGTCCTGAATGATCACAATTCTCCACACCTGTTGAGTGATTCATTTCTGCTTGCTTTATTTAGAAAATGCACATGGCATCTAGTTTCTTATGTTAGGTGGCTTACACAAACATCAGTGATGTTCATTAAAATATTTTCTTTTTTAAAAAAAATGTAGAAAACATAAAAACTAAAGTAGCAGCATTAAATATCCTGGTAAAACATTGCTTTTGGGTTTGTTTATTTGTTTGTTTGTTTGTTTGTTTGTTTGTTTGTTTACTTACTTACTTACTTACTTACTTACTTACTTACTTACTTACTTACCGTATATACTCGAGTATAAGCCGACCCGAGTATAAGCCGAGGCACCAAATTTTGCCACAAAAACTGGGAAAACGTATTGACCCGAGTATAAGCCGAGGTTAGAAAATGCAGTGGCTACTGGTAACTTATAAAAATGGAAAACAATAAAATTACATTAATTGAGACATGTTTTAGAATATTTATTTTAAAGAAAACCAGTAAACTAGCTCTGTAAATTTAAAAGAGGGTAAACAAATTAACAATATTAACAATAAATTAAAAAGTAAAAAAAGTAGCTCGATCAGGAAGCTAAAACCTAAGAGTTAAAATCCTTCAAAACTGGATTCCTTCTCATCATTAATTGGATTTACATTATTGTTCTGTTTTTATATATGCTGTGAGCCACCCTGAGTCCTTGGAGAGGGATTGCATACAAATCCAATTAAATAAATAAACAAACAAACAAACAAACAAACAAATAAGTGTATCCAAAGAAGAGCTTCAGCATTAGCTGCTGTGAGGTTATCAGCATAGAAAACCAAATAGATAGATAGATAGATAGATAGATAGATAGATAGATAGATAGATAGATAGAAATAGATAGATAGATAGATATAGATAGAAAGATAGATAGACAGACAGATAGAAAAATAGATAGATAGATAGATAGATAGATAGATAGATAGATAGATAGATAGAAATAGATACAGATAGATAGATAGATAGATAGATAGATAGATAGATAGATAGATAGATAGATAGAAAGAAAAATAGTTAGATAGAAATAGATACAGATAGATGATAGATAGATAGATAGATAGATATAGATAGAAAGATAGACAGACAGACAGACAGATAGAAAAATAGATAGATAGATAGATAGATAGAAAGAAATAGATACAGATAGATAGATAGATAGATAGATAGATAGATAGATAGATAGAAAAATAGATAGATAGAAAAATAGATAGATAGAAAGATAGACAGATAGAAAAAGAATTCCTGTCTAGCTCTGCCTCATAACACATTATTAGATCCTATCCAAGCAAGGACAGCAACTACCACAAAATACCATTTTTTAAACAGTTTAAATCCTTTCAAAGGAGGGGGAGGAGAATCTGACAGCAGGGGGCCTTTTTAATCCGACTCACCATTGCAAATGGCTGCCTTCTTTGCTTGAGCTAGGGAGAGGAACTACGGCGTGCGAGAGGAGACAAAAGCTGGTGCCTCCTCGCTCTGGCTCAAGCAATGGCGCCCTCGTGTGGTGACTTTGTCAATGACCCGAGTATAAGCCGAGGCTGTGTTTTTCAGCCCATTTTTGGGGCTAAAAAACTCGGCTTATACTCGAGTATATACGGTATTCATTAGATTTGTATGCCGCCCCTCTCCGTAGACTCGGGGTGGCTCACAACACAATAAAACAGTTCATAACAAATCTAATAATTTCCAATTTAAAATATTTTTAAAAACCCATTATTAAGCAGACATACGTACAAACATACCATACATAAATTGTATAGGCCCGGGGGAGATATCTCAGTCCCCCCATGCCTGATGACTTAGGTGGGTTTTGAGGAGTTTACGAAACTATAGTAAAGAAGGAACTTGTTGAATTTCACTGGCAATTTATTTGATAATATAAACCTTTTCACAGAGAAAGCTGTATCTGTTGATGATATTTGTATCCAAAGGCATTAATAACTTGAATATGAGAGGTACATGGTATATACTGTAGCTCTGAATGTAGGTTGAATAATTGAAACAAAATAATATACACATGCTAAATTGGCATCTGGACAAGTTACATGCTTGCTAATTTAACACAGAGAACATTTTTAAATTTAAATGAATTTCATGTTTGGTATACTGATTGAAGAGTTCACAGCCAGGCAAATTGTCATATTCTTATCTATATTAATATAAAGAGGTGGAAAGTGAGAAGAAAATGTAAATAGAGATAATTTCTAAAATGGTCCTTGAGCTCACATAAACAGGAGATCCTCTTGTCTTTTAGATTGCAATGTCAAAGGGATTCTGAGGTAATCTTTTGAATCATGTGGTCAATAAACAGCTACCGTATTTTTCGCTCCATAAGACGCAGTTTTTTTCCTCCCAAAGTAGGATGAAAAATCAGCCACGTCTTATGGAGCGAAGATGCAGGCAGGGAGGGGGGAGGCGCTGGAGCAGAGGGGGGGCCGGCGATATACTCATCTGGAGACCGCCGCCTCTGTCGCCACCTCTCCTCTTCCCAACCCCGAAGAGAGCCGCGCCTTTCGGCCTCCGGAAGTGCTGGGCCGGGGGACGCCTCCACCGCCCAGGTTTAGGAGGCGGAGCGGCACCGGAGGAGCGTTGGCTGTTCCGAGCCTTTGGGAAGGCTACGGGAATCGCTTCAGGAGGCGGGGAGGTCTCGAAGCACCGTTCACCGTGTCTTCGCCTCCGCGCGCTGCCTCCGCCCGGCTGAAAACAAAACGGCTCCAAAAGTCGGCCAGGCTCCCGGGAGGCGGTGCGCGACTGTTTCCTCTTCGCTGCAGAGCCACACGGAGGCGAAGACACGGTGCCCGGCCACGCTCCGCCTCCCGGGAGCCCAGCCGATTTTTGGAGCCGTTTTGTTTTCAGCTGGGCTCCCGAGAGGCGGAGCATGGCCGGGCACCGTGTCTTCGCCTCCGCGCGCCGCCTCCGCCCGGCCGAAAACAAAACGGCTCCAAAAGTCGGCCGGGCTCCCGGGAGGCGGTGCGTGACTGTTTCCTCTTCGCTGCAGAGCTGCCGGGCAGAGGCGAAGACAACGGCGCCCTCCACTCTCTCTCTCCCTCTCTCTCTCTCTTTTTCTCTCTGTTGCCGGCGTGGTGAACGAGAGAGAAAGAGAGAGAGAAAGAAAGGAGGGGAGAAAGAATGAGAAAGAAAGCGAGAAAGTAAGCAAGAGAGAAAGACAGGGAAAGAAAGCAAGAGAAAGAGAAAGAGAGGGGGGAAGAAGGGGGAGGGAAAGACATAGAGGGAGGGAAGGAGGGAGAGAGAAAGAACAAAAAAGAGGGAGGAAGGAAGAGAGAAAGGAAGAGGGATGGAGAGAGAGGGAATGAAAGATGAAGGAAGGGAGAGAGAAAGGGGGAGGGAGAGAGAAAGGAGGGAGAAGGGGGTAGTTAGGGAGAGGGAAAAGGAAGGGCTTGGAGAAAGGCAGGGGGAAAGAAAGATAGAAAGGAAAGAGGGAGGGAGAGATAGAAAGGAAAAAGGGAGGGAGGAAAGAGGGAGAGATAGAAAGGAAAGAGGGAGGGAAAGATAGAAAGAAAAGAGGGAGGGAGAGATAGAAAGGAAAGTGGGAGGGAGGAAAGAGGGAGGAAGACATAGAAAGGATAGAATTATGGATGCAAGAACTTGCTCATGTGTGATAGCTACTTTTTGGCTCAAAATATTTTTGTTCTATTTTCCTCCTCTAAAATCTAGGTGCGTCTTATCAGCAGGTGCGTCTTATAGAGCGAAAAATACGGTATTTACTGGAATATATAATGCATAATTATGAGCTTTAGGTGACTATGGCACAAGTAATTTGCTATATGAGCCGAATAAAATTGTAGGAACAAGTATGAAAATCATTGGACAATATTCTGCGGTTTAAATATTATTTTTTTTCACTACTGCAATTGTACTTTATTTAGCCTTTTATAATTCACTGGGAGGTAATTTTTTTTAAAAAATTACAGGTACTAGGACATATCTTACTTATTTATTTTTCAGTTATTTCATTCTCACCTCCCCTGTCCCCCAAACTCCTCCTATACAAATATATTTCAGATCCCCAGGGCTCAAATCCTCAAACTATCTTCCAAGCTGTGACAAGGATATCTTCTTTTTTAAATGGATCTTAATATGTCTTACTAACAAAATAAATGGAATATAGCTGATAACAATTCTTATTTTCTCATGTGGCTTTCTTAGAGCAGGATAGGCAGTCTGCAATCTGTTATTTGTGTTTGTGGCCTTGGTCTAAGTCTTCCTTAGACAATTGATTCAGTCAAGTATCTTCTCTTTCAACCTGCTGAGTAGGAGAAGGGGGAAGAAGAGATGATATTTCCTCTTGACACCTTTTAATTCTATTCCAATTCAAAGTGGCTTCAGTGGAGTCCTTGATTCTCACTGAGTTTGTTTGTTTGGGTGCAGGCATTTTATTATTGCAATAGGTACATCAATGTAGAGAGTATGGGATTTGCTTCAGGAGTGAAATTCGGCAGGTTCTGAGAGGTTCTGGAGAACTGGTAGTGGAAATTTTGAGTTGTTTAGGGAATTGGCAAATATCATCTCTGACTGGCCCCAGAAGGGGTGGGAATGGAGATTTTGCATTACCTTTCCCCCAACAGTGGAGAGAAAATGGGGATTTTGCAGTATCCTTTCCCAGCCATGCCCACAGAACCGGTAGAGAAAAAAATAATAATTTCATCCCTGGTTTGCTTCCTGTTTATATACAGTATCTTTCTCTACTTGTATTGGGGAGGGAGGATTTCCCTCCTTGGTTGTTTTGTATTGTATTGTTTTCTGGTTGTTTCTCTGGTGTTAATCCCTGCTTATCTTGGTATTGACTGCTGGAAGTAGCATGTTATGGTCTTTCTGTTTCCATCTAGAGGTTGGTTTGGTTTTGTTTTTTAATGATTTCAATGGACTTCTACATTACTTCTGGAAAAAAATGTGTTCTTTAGCAGAACAGCTAGCTTTACAACTATTAATATATGAAATGAAATATAGTGGTACCTTGGCTCCCAACCACAATTCGTTCCAGAAGTGTGGTCGAGAACCGATTTGGTCGAGTACCAAATTAATTTATCCCATAGGAAATAATGGAAATGGGTTTAATTGGTTTCCAGCCCCTATTTCCTTTATTTCCTATGGGATAAAGATCTGAGGTCTAAGCACTTCAAGCTGTAGGAAGGGTGGGGGCAGCTGCAATACCGGCAGTTTCAGGGGGGGCTCCTTTCCTCAGTGGTTTGTCTTCTTCCCTTTAAGCAGCTACACCAACTTTCTCCTTCCCGATGGCGGCAGCGGCTTTCCTTCGAGCAGCAGCAGCAGCGCCGGGAACGTCACACGAGAAAGGGAAGCCGCTGAAGTTCCTGGCGCTGCTGCTGCTCGAAGGAAAGCCGCCGCCACCGTCGGGAAGGAGAAAGTTGGTATAGCTGCTTAAAGGGAACAAGACGAACCACTGAGGAAAGGAGCCCTCGCGAAACTGCTGGTATTGCAGCCACCCCCACCCTTCCTACAGCTTGGAGCGCTTAGACTAGAGTCATGGGAGGCTATTTAGTGGGCGGCCAGGATGGGCGTGTCGGATTCCGACTCCCATTCCGTCTCACCCCGTCCCCTCAGATCTTGTAGCATTTCGGATAATAAACAAAATATTCTGTGGCTGTTCGGTATCCAATTTTTTGTTCAGATACCAAAGCAAATTTTTGCCGAAAATTTTGTTCGGTATCCGAAATGTATGAGAACCAAAGCATTCGAGTACCGAGGTACCACTGTACATGGAAAAGGAGTTGTTAAGGTAGACTGGAAAATTATAGTACGAGTCTGCGGAGAGGGGTGGCATACAAATTTAATAAATAAACAAACAAACAAACAAATAAATAAATAAATAATCATAATGTCAAAAATGTAACCAGGATACATGTGAGAAGAGGAGATATCAAAAGAGTATGCTTTTGTTTTTTGTTTTCAAAATGCCCAAGGTTATTTTGAACAAAATGTAAGATTAGTCTTGTGTGTCCATCCTTCCCATTGTTGGAGAAAAGTAATTGGTAAAATAGATTTCATTCTTCTCTTTCAGACTGATCAATCTTTCTTTTTCTGCTTTCCATTTCCTTTCAGTGCCTCTACTTTTATAATACAAGATCCAATTAGATTAATAAAGATTTTACCTAGAGTCGAGGACAATCACTTGAAAGCTTTTTCTTGTACAACTGGAATTTCTTGCCTTCTTGTCCTACTAAAACAAAATCCAGACCTTAAAAGTCACATTTGTCCAGTAAAGCATGTGGTGCAAGGAAGAGAAATATCTCACATGGATTGCTAATTTGGGGATACATTAGATTTCATTTATATTATTATGCTCATTGGACCCAATGCAGTAACTAGATCTGATTGCAAATAGAAATTCATCTTGGAGCGTCTAATAATTTCATGTGATGAGTTATCTGATAATCCAGCATGGATCCAACTAAAATAATTATTTCAGTAGTAATTTAGATGATTTACCCATGTATGCTAATTCTGGCAATGTAAATCTTAAATCACTTCTTTTTTTCATGGGATGTGTGTGTGTTCATTTGCACCATTTCTTACTTTTTAAATAAGACATGCTATTGCTATACAGTGATCCCCCGCTCGTTGCGAGGGTTCCGTTCCAGGACCCCCCGCAACGAGCGGGTTTTCGCGAAGTAGCGCTGCGGAAGTAAAAACACCATCTGCGCATGTGCAGATGGTGTTTTTACTCCCACAGCGCTAGCGAGGAGCCGAAGATTGGGGGCGGCGCGGCTGTTTGCCGCCGGCATGGAGGGCTTCCTAGCAGCCCCCCAAACCCGGGTTGGGGGTCCGGGGGGCGCTGGCTCTCGGCGCTTTCGAGCTGAGTCCGGGAGCGAATTCGCTCCCGGACTCAGCTCAAAAGCGCCGATAGCAAGCGGCAAGGAACGGCTTGTCCACGCCGTTCATTCTCGCCGCTTTCGAGCTGAGTCCGGGAGCGAATTCGCTCCCGGACTCAGCTCGAAAGCGCCGAGAACGAACGGCAAGGAACGGCTTGTCCACGCCGTTCCTTGCCATTCGTTCTCGCCGCTTTCGAGCTGAGTCCGGGAGCGAATTCGCTCCCGGACTCAGCTCGAAAGCGGCGAGAATGAACGGCGTGGGCGGGCGAAGGGCGGGCGGCAGCGAGGAGTTTGCGTGGGCGGTGGGGAAACTCCTCGCTGACGCCAGCAAGAGGGGGAAGACTCAGGGAAGCCGCCCAGCAGCTGATCTCCCGGTTGCCATCTACGCATGCGTGCCCACGGGCACGCATGCGTAGATGGTATTTTGACTTCCGGGTTGAAAAATAGCAAAGTACCCTGTTCGCAATGGTTGGGGACGCAATAAACGGGGGATCACTGTATTCAGTATCTTACGATATTTGCACTTCAATTCATATTCTTTGATAAACTCACATTGGTATAGTTAGTTTATTGACTAGTAACGTGTGTCTTTTTTTAAACAGAAATTGAAAAAGAAAGTTGTGGAGATCCAGGAACACCATTGTATGGCATCAGAGAAGGAGATGGTTTTTCCAATCATGATGTGTTGAGGTTTGAATGCCAGTTTGGATTTGAATTGATTGGAGAAAAAACTATTGTTTGTCAAGAGAATAACCAGTGGTCAGCAAACATACCTATATGCATTTGTGAGTATAAATTAATATATTCCAATAATTTCTAACTTACTGTATGTATATATTAGTGAAAAACTATTTTAAACTAAAACATTTTGTCAACTTTTGAAACAGCGTTGGTCAAAGACTGTTTACCTGTGCTCCATTTTGTTGTTGCCGCACTTAGGAAGGAGATAATAATAATAATAATAATAATAATAATAATAATAATAATAATAATAATAATTTATTAGATTTGTATGCCGCCCCTCTCCGAAGACTCGGGGCGGCTCACAACAACGATAAAAACAATATTATACTGGCACAAATCTAATATTAAAAAAAACAACAACTAAAAACTCTATCATAATTAAAAACCAAACAGCACATACATACCAAACATAAATTATAATAAGCCTGGGGGAAAGGTGTCTCAAATCCCCCATGCCTGGCGGTATAGGTGGGTCTTAAGTAGTTTACGGAAGACAAGGAGGGTGGGAGCAGTTCTAATCTCCGGGGGGAGTTGATTCCAGAGGGCCGGGGCTGCCACAGAGAAGGCTCTTCCCATGGGGCCCGCCAGACAACATTGTTTAGTCGACGGGACCCGGAGAAGGCCAACTCTGTGGGACCTTATCGGCCGCTGGGATTCGTGCGGTAGCAGGCGGTTCCGGAGGTAAAGTTGGAGTATGTGGTGCTTTAAGTAGCTAGACATAACAGTAGTCAGACCCCGTGTGGGGCTCAAGGTCATAACAATGAACGTCTGCTGAGATCGGACTGATGGGGAAGTTACTAATGATTGACCAGTGTGACTCAGAACACCTGAAGGGAATTGGGGGGGGGGGGTTCAAGCCTTATGCCACTGAAGTGAAGAAGTCCAGTAGAGCTAGCTTTACCTCACTAAGTGCCAATGCTATGTTCTCAATAAAGGGTAATTTGCAATGAAGGGCTGCAAAAAAATTTACTACCACACTATGGGTGTGGCTTACCAGCTATGTGACCAGGTGGGAGTGGCTTGACAATCATGTGACTGGGGGTGGTGGCTGAAAGGTCATGTGACTGGCTTAAAGGCGGCCAACTTGACATCACTCACGTCAAGGGTTAGGATTAGGGTACCTGGCCTCTCCTTGACTCAAAGAGATACAATTCCCCTACCTATTTACTATTATTGAACATGTGAAATATACTATTCAATTCTATGTATATATGCCATATGTGCAATGAAGGGCTTCCAAAAATTTTACTACCACACTGTGGGCGCAGCTTATGCAGGACGCCCTGCATTTTCTTTCAACATCTTTCACTGCAAATTGGGTGCTCTGGGGTGGAGATCCATTTGTGCTACCCAACTGTGTTCTCCCCCCCGGTAGCCCACCCCTGCATATGTGTACATATATATTACACAGAGGCACACAAAAATATACTATATAAAGTGTATGTACACAAACAGAGAGAGAGAGAGAGAGCTCTTCTAAAATTCAACCGCATTTTCTATGATAGAAAGAACATACCCAGAGCCCAGAAAGTGGGGGGGGGGGGGGAGGGGAATTAAAGTTTTTCTACCGGTTCTGTGTACCTGACCCAAATTTTTCTACCAGTTCTGCATACCCGACCATATCCATAGTAGTCCATCAGTGGTCGTTTGACAGGGTCTGGTGTGTCGGAGTCCTGATTCAATTGGGTGCATAGCTTGAAATATTGCCATATTTTAAAAAACACGGTCTCTTTACATGCTTGATGAATGATTCTGCATGTGAATAGCTTCCTTCCTCTGAGGGGATGGATATAGAAGATAACCAAGCTGATTCTGAGGGAGGAAAGAGTCAAATGTGTTGTTAGTCGTTAATCCCTGTGTGTCCACAAGAGATCTAAGTCCAGCCCATCTTGAATTCCTTTCTATTCTTAACTCCCATTAATTTCCCTTGACTGTTAGTGGTTCAGATTCTTGTAGAGAGCTTCAACTTGCAATAAATCTCATTTGAATCATTTGAACTGCCTGAACTTTCTAATTTTCCCAGTGCTTGAAAGTGGGCATGTGTAGCACTAAGTGGATAAACCATAAATCCTTTGTTCATTTCATTGTAACAGAATATAATACATGCTTTCTTCTACAATTTATAGTTAATAGATATTCACATAGACAGGAAAAGGATGCAGGAATATTTTTTTTTAAAAAAATATTTATTCATTTGTTTTGTCAAGTACATATTGGTGGTATACAAAGATATAATAATATTTATATACATGCACGACCCTTACTGACCTCTTAGGAATCAGGAGAGGTCAATAGTGGATAGTCCAAGGGTAAAGTTTTGGGGGTTAGGTGATGATACTACAGAGTCTGGTAGTGAGTTACATGCATCAACTTCTCGGTTAGTAAAGTCATATTTCCTACAGTCGAGTTTAGAGCGGTTTACTTTAAGTTTGTATCTCTTGTATGCTCTAGTGTTGTTGTGGTTGAAGCTGTAGTAGTCTTTGACAGGAAGGACATTCTAGCAGATGATTTTATGGGCTATGCTTAGGTCGTGTTTAAGGCAATGTAGTTCTAAGCTTTCTAAACCTAGGATTGCAAGTCTAGTTGCATAGGGTATTCTGTTGCAACTAGAGGAGTGGAGGGCTCTTCTAGTAAAGTATCTCTGGACATTTTCTAGAGTGTTTATGTCCAAAATGCGGTGTGGGTTCCAGACAGATGAGCTGTATTGAAGGATTGGTCTGGCAAAAGTTTTGTATGCTCTGGTTAATAATGTGAGATTACCGGAGTAGAAGGTATGTAGGATTAGGTTAACAACTCTTGAAGCCTTTTTGGCAATGGTATGGCAGTGAGCTTTGGCTCTTAGGTCATTTGATATGAGTATTCCAAGGTCTTTTACAGAGTGAGGGTTGTCTGCAAGATCTTGTTTATTCAGCTTGTAGTTGGTGTTCTCATTCTTTTTGCCAATGTGTAGGACAGAACATTTTTGGTTGAGGTTTGGAGTTGATTTCAACAAATTACAAGTCAAGACAAATATACTGTTAGATCCTGAACAGAGAAGTGGGAGGAGAAAGAGGAGGGGATGAGAATGATCATCATCTACATCTAACAATCTAACAAATTATCAAAACAATAGAATATCATTGCTCTTCTTATCTTTTTTAAAAAAAAAGCTTCTTAAACCAAGGAGAAAGTCAAAAAGAAAAAGCCTTTGCATCCCTAATATTTTATTAGGAGAATAAGACTAGGAAGGTTCTTCTTTTATTTATAATCATAATCATTCAATACCAAACACTGATGATTTAACCTAGTTTGGTGATAAAATGTCAGCAAGAAAACCACCAACCTCAGAGAACACCGGGAACTTCACAGTTCAACTCTGAACTACAAATACTCGCTTCCATTCGGTAATAGTTATTTACTTCATTTTTTATATTTTTCTTTCAATTAGATATTGCACCCAGAAAAAAAATGGAAAATGATATTTGGCAATGAGCTGATAACTCTGATCAATCAGAATAACACTCTTTTCAGGATGAATGAAACCAGATAACTGGTTCCAACTACTGCATACTATATACACTAAATTCAGGGCTGAATTTAGAGTTAAAACAATACCTGTAAACTTTGGATTATCTTTTTAAAAAAGTTTGCAGAATCAATCCTTATAAACCATTTTTAATTGTACTTTTGGATGATCCTCTGGGAAGTATGGTAATATTATTGCATTTTATTTCATTTATTTATTTATTTTATTTATTAGATTTGTATGCCACCCCTCTCCGAAGACTTGGGGCGGCTAACAACAACAAAGTAAACAATGTAACAAATCTAATATTAAAAAATAATCTAAAAACCCCCCAATTTAAAAGACCCATGATACAAACAAGCATACCGTGTATAAATTCT
Organism: Erythrolamprus reginae; assembly: GCF_031021105.1. Classification (NCBI taxonomy): domain Eukaryota; kingdom Metazoa; phylum Chordata; class Lepidosauria; order Squamata; family Dipsadidae; genus Erythrolamprus; species Erythrolamprus reginae. The sequence continues at coordinate 235,576,293 of NC_091952.1, read as the reverse complement.
ATAAGCCTAGGGGGAAGGGAAAAAATTTCAATTCCCCCATGCCTGACGACAGAGGTGGGTTTTAAGGAGCTTGCGAAAGGCAAGGAGAGTGGGGGCAACTCTGATATCTGGGGGAAGCTGGTTCCAGAGGGTTGGGGCCACCACAGAGAAGGCTCTTCTCCTGGGTCCCGCCAAATGACATTGTTTAGTTGACGGGACCCGGAGAAGGCCAACTCTGTGGGACCTAACTGGTCGCTGGGATTCGTGCGGCAGAAGGCGGTCCTGGAGATATTCTGGTCCGATACCATGAAGGGCTTTATAGGTCATAACCAACACTTTGAATTGTGACCGGAAATTGATCGGCAACCAATGCAGACTGCGGAGTGTTGGTGTAACATGGGCATACCTTGGGAAGCCCATGATTGCTCATTTTGCACGATCTGACAAACTAGTGAGAGGCACAATGAAGAAATAATTAAGCAAAAGAATGAATAAATAAGAATATTGAAATAAAATATTGGGAGAAAGGACTCAGAATGTCAATTTTAGTAGGGTTCTTATCTCTTTTCTAATTTCTTTCCTGACTTTTGACAGTTCCTTGCCTCTCTAATTTCACGGCACCGATGGGAACTGTTCTTTCACCTGACTACCCAGAAGGATATGGGAATAATTTGAATTGCATCTGGACAATCATCTCAGACCCTGGGAGTCGCATTCATCTTTCTTTCAATGATTTTGACCTGGAATCTCAATTTGACTTTCTTGCAATTAAAGACGGTGATTCTCCCGATTCTCCAATACTTGGCACATTCACTGGAGCTGAAGTGCCATCCCATCTGACTAGTAACAGCCATATTTTACGCTTGGAATTTCAAGCTGATCATTCAATGTCAGGCCGAGGATTTAATATCACCTATAACAGTAAGTAAATGATTATTACATATTTAATAATTATATGCATGCCTTTATTTATTAATATTTTTCCAGACGTAGATTAATGACAGACAGACAGACAAAAGACAATACAGTGGAACCTCTAGATACGAGCTGCTCCACATGCGAGTATTCCAAATTACAAGCCGCAATGTGAGCGAAATTTCTGTTCGACACCGAGCTCAAATTCGGGATATGAGCCGAGCTTCCACTAGTTGGCGCAAGAATCTCCTTGCTTCTGGTTATATCGGCGCAAAAAACAAAGTCTAAAGGCATTTGTTCGAGATACGAGTTGATCAACTTACGAGCTCGGTTCTGGAACGAATTAAACTCATATGTCGACATACCACTGTAGATAGATAATAACAGACAGACAGAAAGAAATACAGACAAACTTTATTGTTACTATCAATATTCATGACATATTAATTAACTACTACTACTACTCTCCTTCCTTCCTTCCTTCCTTCCTTCCTTCCTTCCTTCCTTCCTTCCTTTTTTTTCCTTTTCATCTAGGAGCCAGCATTTCAAATGCACATATCTTATTAATTTTTTATTTTTATTTTTTAATTTGTTTTCCTGCAGTATCTACTTCTAGTATAACTGCATCATGAATAGACTAAGATTATTTCCTTCTTCTTTCTAAGCCACCATATCAAAAAAGTTATACTAACATTCCCACACCTTATAAATATGGCAAAGAGAGTGGATTGCAATGTATGGATTTGTTAATTAATTAATGTAAAGTAATACACAACTTTGTGCTATTAATAACAATATAACTTTGTGCCTTTTCAAAAGTGACACTAGTGGCAAGAACTGTTAATACTAAGTTGTCAAAGAGTAATTGCAGAACATTAAATTTAAATGGCTCTGATGGATGTCATAGCAGATTGTTATATAAAATTACTTCAATGCCACATGTGATTGTGTTTTTGTTTCTGACATGTTTCCAAATTTTTGCCTAGTGATAAAGATACAGTTCTTTCCCAATGAACTTTTAAAATTCATTTTTAGTAGCGGTTCTTTGTTCTTAAATTTGAATGATTTCTTTCCATGTTTTGAATTAAATTTTATTTTTTGGGGAGGGGAAGATACAAGAGTTTTAGAATATAACTGTACAATGAATATTCATTGGATCTTGTGCGTTAGATAAATAATTATATCCCATTCTGTCTATAATACCTCATTCAGTCTCCTCTTAAAACCAGACTAGTGAACTTATTAGCAGTCACTCTTGTGGGTGAAAATACTTGTGGATCATCAAATAATGATGACAACCGCAAAAGCTCTTTAGAGTTGCATTGATTATTCTTTCCTATGTCTATTTCTCCTTTTCTCTTTCTCTCCTGAAAGAGATGAAGAATATACAACCTGAATCAGAAATTGTCACAGTTCTTGTTCTGCTTTTAAATTATGAACTTTGACAAATTGCTATTGCCCTCAAGCCACTTGACTTTGTCAACAGTTGACTCTGTGTCTCATTTATAAGAATAAAAGAAGGGGTTTCTACTTAAAGGGTAATTTTATGAAAAATTATTGTTTTGGAATATAAAACTTTATGTGCTACAAAACTATTACAATTATGCCTTTAGGTTTAGTGGTTTTAATTTTGCATCCACTTAATAATAACAGTAATGTTATAAATTTACTTTGCTTGTATATGAATACAAGATGTGTTGCCTACAATTGCCATATTTAGTACTTATCTAAATTTGGAATATGGAATTTACCACATGATTACCAAATTAAAATAGACACCAATGTGTTCTTGGGCAGCATCTGTCTGTCTAGCTATCTATCAATCATCTGAAATGTCATTCGCACATGAAATTTATGGGTCATGATAATTCAGAGTATCTATCTATCTATCTATCTATCTATCTATCTATCTATCTATCTATCTATCTATCTATCACCCAATTTGACCCCCAACAAATGGTACTCAAGGGAATCCTGCTTGCCTCTCTCTCTGTGTGTGTGTTTGTGTACATACACTTTATATAGTATATTTTTGTGTGCCTGTGTGTAATATATATGTACACATATGCAGGGGCGGGCTTAAGGAGTGCCCCCTCATCCTAGTATTGTGTGGTAGAGAATTTTTTTTTCTATCCCATGCTATTTATCTGTCTGTCCGTCCGTCCGTCCGTCCGTCCATCCATCCATCCATCCATCCATCCATCCATCCATCCATCCATCCATCCATCCATCTATCTATCTATCTATCTATCTATCTATCTATCTATCTATCTATTTATCAATCATCTGAAGTGTCATTCTCACAAAGAAAGAAGAATATAAAAGTGATTTTAATTATAAAATCAATCAACCTTGTTTGCACTACTTGAATTTAAAATCAAGGGCCCCTCTTTGAATTTTATAGTTCACTTCTTTAGTGGAGGAGAAATGAAACTGAAATGTAAAATTAGGAAAAAACTGTTAAAGCAATGTTTGAAACTATTCATCAACTAGTGCAGAACTAATGCAACAAATATAATCGGGGGGATTATATATTATAGAATATAGTATATGTATGGTAGTATCGGCACTAGTTAATTTAGAGATCAGGAAAACAATTGCAATACAGTGTTCCCTCGATTTTCGCGGGAGATGCGTTCCGAGACCGCCCGCAAAAGTCGAATTTCCGCGAAGTAGAGATGCGGAAGTAAATACACTATTTTTGGCTATGAACAGTATCCCAAGCCTTCCCTTAACACTTTAAACTCCTAAATTACAATTTCCCACTCCCTTAACAACCATTTAGATTATTACTCACCATGTTTATTTATTAAAGTTTATTTAAAAAAATGTTTTTTAAAGGCAGACGAAAGTTTGGCAATGACATATGACATCATCGGGCTGGAAAAACCGTGGTATAGGAGAAAACACCGCAAAGTATTTTTTAATTAATATTTTTGAAAAACCGTGGTATACACATTTCGCGAAGTTCAAACCCACAAAAATTGAGGGAACACTGTATATAAAATCTGAAAGAACTTTGAAATCTAACTGATTTTTAACTCATTGTTCTATTCCTTCCTTATCTTCTTTGTGTTTTAAAGCATTCGGTCATAATGAATGCCCAGATCCTGGTATACCAATCAATGCACGTCGGTTTGGAGACAATTTTCAACTGGGAAGTTCTATCTCTGTGATTTGTGAAGACGGTTTTATTAAAACTCAAGGAACTGAAACTATTACTTGTGTTTTGATGGATGGTAAAGTCATGTGGAGTGGACCTATCCCTAAGTGTGGAGGTATTTGTAACCTTTTTTTATAGTTTTTATGTAATATTGTATATTAGTTCTTAATCTGTAATTACTAGGTAAATTTCACAGCTATCTTTTTTTGATGACGATATTGATATTTGCAATATGATTATATCAGATGATAATCTAAGTTATTAAATATTGCATATATTAAATATTTGGCCCAGGAAGCTAAATACATCCTGATCTTTTTTTCATATGTTTGTTCAGATTCCATATTTCTAAAGTAAAGCAGCTTGCTCATTGTCATATGTAAAACTTCTAGGTCCCTAAATCTATTTTTCCTAAAATATTCAAATATTTTTACAATGACTGGTGTGATGGCCTAGAACTGGAGCTCTTGTCTTGCAATCAGGAGACTGAGTTCAATTCTAGGTAGTTGCAAATATTTCTCTTTTGGAGGCAAAGAGATAATATCTGCTGCAGGCTCTGTGTAGGTGTCAGGAAGGGCATCTGTCCTGTAAATCCTCAGCTCCATTCAGTCACCCTAATTGTAATGGATTACAGGGTCAATAATATATATGTGTATACATACAGATGCCTGTATATTGCAGTGTATAGTGCATTATAATAGACATTGCAGTGTAAAAATATTTGAGGCTTTATATATATATAAAGCCTCAAATATTTTTACACTGCAATGTCAAAACACCATAACTTCCTACATTCTTTCAGGTAATATATCAATATTTTATTGTTATCAGTTACATAACTAAGCTGAATCAAACACTCTTCTTTAAACATAAAAAAATGTTTATCAGCTGGTACTGATAAACTGTTACTTTATTTTTAAAATTTCTTGAAGTTTTTAGTAACTTACTTTTAGCTTATTTTTTTTTAATGTAGCATTAAAATTAAAGCAGTGCTCCATTAATGCTCTGGTCAATCATTCAATTAATTTAGTAATACACCCTACCATGGTCAATGTAATATAACAGTAATGTTTTGTTTTGGCTTTTATCGTTTTGAAGGATAATAGAAACTTCTTGCTTTAAATAATTATTTACGACATTTTAAAATTTCATTTCCTAGGAATATACAACAGATATTTCTACCGTAGCTCCATTTCTTATTTGATAAGCAAATAACATATTATCATGTTAAGAATTATTTTTCTACATTAAGTACTATTTTTAATACAATGGTAAATGTAATTTTATGTTATTAAGATTGTGGTACTTGAACAATTGTGTTTTGATAGGATTTCAGGAATGTTCACTCTTGCAAAAACTATTTCTGCTTCAGATAAACTTCAGTGAAACATTGATAACATTCAAAATTATCATTATAGCATGTTTAATCAATTAAATGCAAGTAAAATAATATCCTATGCTATTTGGGTATATATAGTGACAGGTCTGATTTTATCTAAATGAAAGGTTTTCAAACATTCAGATAGAAACTGCTGGTTTTCTAAAATCTATCTACCATATTTTTCGGAATATAAGATGCACTGGAGTATAAGATGTACCTTAGTTTGGGGAGACAAAAACAAACAAAAAAAGAAATTATGCCTTTGCATAATGGTGTTTAAATAATTAAAACAGAAAAAAATCATAATAATAGTATAAATAAGGAATATTAGAGGAAAAAAATATTCCAGGTTTTAGAATATTCCTAGATAGTTGAATGAAGCTGTTTAGTCACAAGGGGGAAGAAAAAAATGTTACCTTAATAATAATGATAGAAAATTCATGTTTCATTCACTCTTGGAAGATTGTATACAGTTTTGATAACATTTCACAACAATATTAAAAGGAAAGGTGCAGAAAAGAGTAATCCAAAGGGCTGGAACAGTTTCCGTACTAGGAAACAACTGCAGCATTTTAGCATTTAAAAAAGAAATGAAAATAAGCAGAAGGTATGGATTTGAGAAATATAGTAATAACATTTTTGAAAGAATATAACTGTTTACCTCCAACTGTTTTGATGGGAAATTTAGGTTAGCTTAGGTCCCACAGAGTTGGCCTTCTCCGGGTCCCGTCAACTAAACAATGTCGTTTGGCGGGACCCAGGGGAAGAGCCTTCTCTGTGGCGGCCCCGACCCTTTGGAACCAACTCCTCCCAGATATCAGAGTTGCCCCCACCCTCCTTGCCTTTCGTAAAGTTCTTAAGACCCATCTCTGTCGTCAGGCATGGGGTAACTGACACATCTCCCCCGGGCCTATACAGTTTATACATGGAATGTTTGTGTGTGTGTTTGCTTTTAATAATGGGGTTTTTAGTGTTTTTTAAACTATTAGATTTGTTTTTTACATTGTTCTTGTTATTGTTGTGAGCCGCCCCGAGTCTACGGAGAGGGGCAGCATACAAATCTAATAAATAAATAAATAAATAAATAAATAAATTTAGAATATTCATATTTGGGTGAGATTTTTCAAATATTATAATTGATTAAGTCCCTGTGGGCCCAGGGTATAAATTACAGGTATTGCCTGCTGTTTCTCAATTAGAAGTACAGTGATCCCTCGCCACTTCACAGTTCACCTTTTGCGGACTGGGGCTTTACCTGGTATTGAGCATAGCCTCTTGCAAGGAGGATTCCCCGCATGCATACATTGTCCCTCACTTCCACCCTCTCTCTGCCTCCATCTCTCTCTCTTGGGGAATCCTTACAAGGGGCTCCCGGAGTCTCCACTCCGCACCCGCAGCAAAGCGTCACATTCCAGGTGGCTGCATGGGGCCTCCGGGTGGCAGGGACAAGATGGGCATGCCGCTGAGTTAGCGGGTCCCAGCGGAGACAGCAGTGGAGGTGGCAGGGGCAACTGCTGAGGCAGCTCCGGAGGCTTCCCTTTGAGGAGCAGCAGCACTGGGAATATCACATCCATGCCCCAGGCCACTGCCGCCGCCACTGCCGCCGCCACTGCCTCCACTGGGATGTGTTGAAGTTGACCAGACTAAGGACTAGTCAGATGAATATCCTGGTACTCAAATTATTTTTTCCCTATTTTCTTCCCGAAAAACTAAGGTGTGTCTTATACTCTGGTGCATCTTATACTCCAAAAATATGGTAAATAAATATAAAAAGATAAGATAATATTCATAAGCCAAATAACTGTTCGCAGAGCAAGGATTAAGGAGAAACCAAGAATCAATGGTTACAAAACAGATCTTCTAACCATTTCTAACCATCAGAGAAGACCATTGAGTTTTAGGCCTTTTCAATATTAGAAAAGATGGCACTGATTTCACTCAAGGAAATACGATGCTCCCTGTTGCTAAGCTTTTGTTAGCTGATGACACATTCTAAGCTTTAACTGATTCCCAAATTCAGAATTCATCCCCTTGTTCTCAAAATTGCCACTCGTTGCTGATTTTGACCTATTATTTCCAGTGACTAACAGACTGTTGACTCCTCAATTATAGGATGCAATCCATCAGGCTCTTGTCATCTTCAGAGTTCACAACATCACCTAATAAAGATGAATAGGAGTAATTGAGAAGACATTAAGAAATCCTTAATGCAATATTGTTCAAACTTTACTCTATTTCATATTCTTCAATATTGAAGTCAGTTTGGCACTCAAGACCAGTTATGGGGCATATAAATAGTAGATTGCTACTATGACCCACCAGGCACACTGACAACAAACTACCTTGCCCAGCTTCTTCATGGAAATGTCCCAAAGGTGCTTTTCCAAAAGACAACCAAACTTCTTCTCTTCCTTCTTCAAAAATGTTTTGCTTCTCATCCAAGAAGCTTCTTCGGTTTTCAAGGAAAAAAAGGAAGAAAGTCAAGTTGCCTTTTGGAAAAGCATCTTTGGAACAACCATGACCTGGATGATTTAAAATTTCCATAGATTCATAGAAATATATAAGATATATATAAAATATAAAAGAACAAGTACAAGTACATACTTTACTTTTACTCAAGTAGATTTCTCTACTGATTTTTTTTCAAAAATTGCTAATGTGTAATATTGTAAATACATAAAGGAGCTATTGCCATTTGAGAATCCATTCATCTATCAAATTTTTTCACAAGAACCTGCTGTTGAGTCACTCACATCCCCTTAGAGAAATTAGCTGTTCTTTGCTGTGGGTGGGAGTGATAGGAGGGGGAGAATCCATGTTCAGGCTTAATGAAACTAAATAGGGCTCCTGATAGAATGATAAAGTTTTTCTCCATTGCTGTAAAGTATGAATTATTTTCAGTTTCACTTCAGACAGGGTATGATGAATCCCAGGATATGTGAAAAGAGTCAATTTTAGGAAGGAAGATGTATGTGAATGGGTTGGAGTATGTACAATGCACTGTACAGTTTAGCATTTTAAATATTTTATCTGCATACTTTGCTTCAACAGATTGAGATAATTTTTAAGAGCAGTTTTTTAAGAACGGGCATGTTGATGAAAGCAGTCACTTTAAATGTGACATCATGGCACGCATAGAAATTGCAATAACACAACACAGCTTTCATCAGATTTACTGGTTGTGCGTGCCACAGCTTTTAGATAACAGTTTGAATAGTCTTTGTAATAACCACGTAAGAGCATTCAGTGTTAATATTCCCATACTGCAAAATAGTAATTTAATGACTTATTTAGACAAGTGCATTGCCTGTGTAGCTTGTTTCTTTGTGATGGGATATATATATATATATAAAATAATCTTCCCCCTAAAAATGAACAACAACCCAATCATGGGAAGGAGGTATTGAGAAAAGATATTGCAGTGTTTCTCAATTATTTTTTTGTTAAACCCCCACTATGAAGAAGTAAACATTTCACGGGTTCAAAGACGGGCTACAAGAATGGTGGAAGGTCTTAAGCATAAAACGTATCAGGAAAGACTTAATGAACTCAATCTGTATAGTCTGGAGGACAGAAGGAAAAGGGGGGACATGATCGAAACATTTAAATATATTAAAGGGTTAAATAAGGTTCAGGAGGGAAGTGTTTTTAATAGGAAAGTGAACACAAGAACAAGGGGACACAATCTGAAGTTAGTTGGGGGAAAGATCAAAAGCAACATGAGAAAATATTATTTTACTGAAAGAGTAGTAGATCCTTGGAACAAACTTCCAGCAGACATGGTAGATAAATCCACAGTAACTGAATTTAAACATGCCTGGGATAAACATATATCCATCCTAAGATAAAATACAGAAAATAGTATAAGGGCAGACTAGATGGACCATGAGGTATTTTTCTGCCGTCAGACTTCTATGTTTCTATGTTTCACGCCCCCTAACTTTCTGCCGGGATGATTTTTTTGCAATATTTAGCACGTTTTCACTGAAAAAACCCTCAAGTGGCTTATCAGCGTGATTGGGGTGTAATTTCCTGCTGGGTTGAGTCCAAGAGGCTTGGGTTAACTCTTCCGGGAGAGCTTGGATCGCAAAGTGCTCCGGCATTAAGTGATGCCTTAATTTGTTTGGCTTCATGCTGTCTGCTACCAACATTTTTAGACACAGTAACCATACCGATCTTTCCTCATCTCCCACCATAGTCACTGTGAAACCAAGAACTACATACACTTCATATTTCCTCCTCTTAGTTTTCCGGAGACTTACATTTGACTCATTATCTCCATCTCTCTCATCCTTTCTTTTCATCCCTGTTCAATATTTTTCCAGTGTGTCTCTTAAGAGTTTGTTATATGCACTTCATATCTCCTACTCTGAGCTGTGTGCTTTTGTTCGGTGGAAAAAACCCTCCTCCCTGTGGCAAAAAAAGCACATTCTCCGGAGTCACGTACCCCCCTGGCATTGCTCCGTAACCCCCCACTATTTGAGAAACATTGCTGTAGCGATAGTAGGGTAGGACCATATTTCATTCTCACTCCTGTTTCTCAATTATGCCTTCCTTTTAGAATAGAATAGAATAGAATAGAATAGAATAGAATTTTTATTGGCCAAGTGTGATTGGACACACAAGGAATTTGTCTTGGTGCATATGCTCTCAACGTACATAAAATAAAATATACATTTGTCAAGAATCATGTGGTACAAAACTTAATGATTGTTATAGGGGTCAAATAAGCAATGAAGAAGCAATATTAATAAAAATCTTAGGATATACACAACAAGTTACAATCATACAGTCAACATGGGAGGAAATGGGTGATAGGAATGATGAGAAAAACTAGTAGAATAGAAGTGCAGATTTAGTAGAAAGTCTGACAGTGTTGAGGGAATTATTTGTTTAGTAGAGTGATGGCGTTCGGGGGAAAAACTGTTCTTGTGTCTAGTTGTCTTGGTGTGCAGTGCTCTGTAGCGACGTTTTGAGGGTAGGAGTTGAAACAATTTGTGTCCAGGATGTGAGGGGTCAGTAAATATTTTAGCCGCCCTCTTTTTGACTCGTGCAGTATACAGGTCCTAAATGGAAGGCAGATTGGCAGCAATTGTTTTTTCTGCAATTCTGATTATCCTCTTAATCACATAGAAACATTTTTTTAAAAGTTGCACACATCCTTGAGTGGTAGGGCCATGCTTTAAAAGCCAATTTAAATAAATTAATACAAATTCTACCTTGCTCTCAATTGAATTGGTGAGTGGATGAGAGTGGTAAAATCTGAACTAGGGACTCATTCTATTATATCGGATTGCAGTACCAATTTCTGACTGTTCGATTTATGCTTCACTTTGACTCAAAGTTCTGAAGATAAACTAGTTCCTTCTTTCTACAGATTTCCTTTTATTTCAGAAATCTGAGCATGATGACTGTTCTAGCCTGACAATAACAACTTGTTGTTTTCTTCTTTATAGCTCCATGTGGTGGACATTTTGCAGCCCCCAGTGGAGTCATCCTTTCTCCAGGCTGGCCTGGCTATTATAAAGACTCCCTGAATTGTGAGTGGGTGATTGAAGCAGAACCAGGACACTCTATCAAAATTACATTTGAAAGGTCTTGACAAAAGCTTTCTTTTTCCTCCTTATGTTTTTCCCCCTCTTTTTTAAGTTTTAACTGATGGCCAGGAGATTACAGCAGAAAAATAAAACCTTGATTTAATGGACCCTCAGGGTAGGAGGGAAGTGTCCATTGCTTCTGAATGTCCATTAAATCCAAAAGTCTTTTTCACTGATGTATGTTCCTTTTTGTCATGACATCATTACCGATGAGACAAATCAGGATGTTTACAGTGATTTTTCATGATTTGTGACCGCATTGTACAAATAGTCTAAATGGGTTATTCATGCAATTATATCATTACACAGTGATGAAAATTGACATAGTTGCATAAATTTAAGAGACTTTTTTGCAAAGAATGCAATGCTTAATAATGTCTATTACATTTCTCCCCCCCTCCCCCCTCCCCCCCAGATGCTCCGGTAAAAACATCTTGTCTGTTGAAACCGGAGCTAATTAAAAGCTTTTATTATTATTGATTTTGTAGCAGAAGCCAATTTTTGTTAATCATGTTTTCTTTTATTTATACTGCACTAAAAACTTGTAGAGGTGTCTGGGTCATTGAATGTATAACATTAATATGGAATGGATTCAGTGATAGAGGATATTTAATTGCATGATTTAAGGGTTTGATGAAGATGGAGTGTTTGCTACTATTTGTAAGCTCAAAGTGATGGAACATTGAGGTTCTGAAAGTTCTGTGTGAATTCCCCACTATTTTTCCAGAATTCACTTCCAGAAGAGGTCGTGACAGCTGTCAGCCTTGATAGCTTCAAGGGAGGATTAGACAGATTCATGGATGCCAAGTGAATTGTTGAAATGGATGTCCATGTGCCGCCTCTATGTTGGTTGAAGCAGGCAGGATTCCCTTGAGTACCATTTGTTGGGGGTCAGGGGAAAGGGAGAGTTTTGCCTTCTCTTTCTGCTCAAGATCCCCATGGACAATTGGTGGGCCACTGTGTGACACAGAATGCTGGACTCGATGGGCTTTGGCCTGATTCAGTGTGGCTCTTCTTATGTTCTTATTCTGTAACATACTTTAATGATAGTGATACAATTGGAATGTACACACACATATATATATATAGGATATTAGATTATAGTAAAGGCTTCTTCTATTGAGGTTTTGTAATGTCAGGAAAGAATACATAACAGGTGAAATAAAGCTGCTTCTTACTGCTTCACCTAAATTGTTAGTAAATTACTTAGGCAGTTCGGAGAATCGGTTAAAAATAAAGTGCAAGAGAGGTGGGTTTTTTCCTCTCTCTCTTTCCCTTCAGTTAATTGCTATACTTAACTGTTATGTGGAATGCAGCCATATACACTGAATCAAGTCAATAAACAACAGAAACTGACAGGAGAAGGTCAGGGAAACCCATCAATCAGAACCAATTGAGAAAATTTTGTAATTTCACCACTGATACATATATACATGTATATGTTTAGAAAAATGTCTCTTTCTTCAAGATTTGTTTTTTGTTTTAATTTTTTTTTTAAAAAAATTGCTTATACTGTTTTGCTTGTCTAAGACATCATAATAATTACAAACTAGGCCTCCCAATGGGACTTGCCTCCTTTTATTTAAACATTTAATTTTTATACTGTTTTTGGATTTTGAACTGTGTACTGCCCAATGTGAGTATGATCGGTGGTCTCTAAATTTGATGGATGAATGGATGAATAAACAAACAAAAAATAAACAAACAGACAATTTAGGTGTGTAGATCCAGAACACTGCTTTCCTTTGTGATACCTCCAATATCCTGATGATTACTAATTAGTCATGATGGCTTCATAGTCCATCCATTGATAAAAATATTGTGTATTTCAATGGTATTTGCTGAAAGATACAAAGAAATTATCTTTCTGATTATCTACTATTTGTGAAATTACCATAAGTAGCTTATGGGTCATTAGAAGATCAATACAATGGACTATGACTCTTTCTATGTGTGAAAAAAGAATCTAGACATCTTAAATGCTTGAGAAGACCTAGCACAATATAAGATACAATATATAAAATTGTGGGTTACATTAAATGTATCTTTTAAAACATGTTATAATAGTTGCAATTATTTTTTTAAATAACTTGTTTAGATGTATGTGTGGATTAACAAGTGTTTAGATGGGATTTGTCAAGGACCTATGATAGATAGGTGTTGCTGTTTGATGGTATTAAAGGTATTATTATGGGATGTAGACTAGGGGCAGGTTCCAGTTGAATTTTGCTACCGGTGCACATCCGCACATGCGCATACATCCTGATTTCAGGAGCTTCTCAGCTGTGCTTTGGATGAAGAATAAAGGTTGGCGTTAAGATGAGTACAGGTGGGAGGACCTCTTCTGACATGGAGGCGCTGGAAAATAATTGCCCAAAATTGTGTCATCAGTGGCTTCCTATTGGTGCGGTGCTCTGGATCGCATCGGTAGGAACCCATCACTGATGTAAACTGTTCCAAGTAAAACTGCCATTTGCAAATGACTGGTGCTGATTTTTGTCAATGGCAGTGGTGTTCAAGTGGCTTTCCAGATGTTTTGGAATTACAGTGATCCCTCGATTTTCGCGATCTCGATTATCGCGAAACGCTATACCACGGTTTTTCAAAAAATATTAATTAAAAAATGCTCCACGGTTTTTTTGCTATACCACGGTTTTTCCCACCCAATGACGTCATACGTCATCACCAAGAGTCACTTCTCTGTCTCTTTCTCTTTCTTTCCTTTTTTCTATCATTTCTCTCTCTCTTCCTTCCACTCTTCTCTCTCTCTCTTTCTTCCTCTCTCTCACTGTCTTCCTTCCTTTCTCATCTTTCTTTCTCTCTCTCTTTCTCTATCTTGCTTCTTCCTCTCTCACACTCTCTTCCTCCCTCTCTCATCTCTTTCTTTCCTTCTCTCTCTTTCTCTATCTCTCCCCCTCTTGCTCTCGAGCGGCAAATGGCGGCCGGCCGGGCGGGTGAACAGGCGAGCGGCAAACGGCGGGTGGGCAGGTGAACGGGCGGGCGAGCGGCCGGGTGGGTGAACGGGCAAGCGGCGAGCGAGTAGCCGGGCGGGCGGGCGGCGAACGGCGGGTGGGTGGGTGCTGGGGGGGGCGGGGGCAGCCGGCATTCAAAGCAATCTGTCGGCTTCCGCACTCTCGTCGCTCCCCGCCTCCACCATCTGCGCATGCGCGGCCATGGAAAAATGGGTGCGCATGCGCAGATGGTGTTTTTACTTCCGCACCACTATACCGTGGAAAATCGATTATCGCGAGAGGTCTTGGAACGTAACCCTCGCGATAATCGAGGGATCACTGTATTGTTGTTTTGTTGTTGCTACTGCTATTACTGTTGCTTTTCTCAGTCACTTTCGAAGCATAATTCTGAAAGACTTATGTTGAAAAAAGATGGAAAGCACAGAAATACTAAAAGAGGAAAATCTATATTTTGATCGCTATTCTCCCCCCCCTTTTTTTATTTTTCTAAGCCTATGTTTCTCAAATGTATACATAGGGAATGCTTTGAGATTCAACTTTCCCACTATACTCTTTGATAGCTAGTCAGCACAACTTGTAATGTACTGGTATCACAAACTATGCATCTGCTTTTGACTAGGTCATTGATGGTGAATCTTTTTCAGCTCCGGTGCCAAAAGGGTGCACATGTGCACAGTAGCATGCACGCTCCTGCCCACATTCATAATGCAATGCCCTGCGCATGTGCACAACCCACCTCGCTGCCCCCCTCGCACATGCTGTTTTTTGCTCTCCCCGATTGGCCAATTGGAAATGAAGGGAAGTGGGGCTGCCCTACTACTTACGTTCAGATACTTGCAAAAAGGCCTTGCATACCTTGGCCCATTTCTTCTGCAGTCAGGAAATTTTTTCTGCAGCCGATAACAGAGCTACAGATCCATCTGGAGCTCTTTTATTGGCTACACAGACCTTCAGGATAGCCTTCCCTGCTGCAGAAGAAATAGACTGAGAGAGAGGCTTGGCTATAACTGTCCGAAGCCATAGAAGTTCCTGAACACAGCAAAAAGGAGGCTGGGGTTGAGCACACAAGTAGCTTTCACCATGGGGAGAGTGAAAATGGCAAAAAAAATAAGGCCAGAAATCAGCTGGTCCTCTGGAGCTGACATAGAGCAGTGCCTCACATGCCCTCAGATATGGTTCCACATGCCACCTGTGGCATACATGCCATAGGTTCACCATCAGTGGACTAGGTGGTGATGGAGACTTGAAGCTTCCCCAACACATTCCTATTCTTATTTTTTTTAAAGAAATGAAAAGAAAAGGTAGGACCCTTGTGAGAATTACAGATTGCCCCACCCTGTTCTACTTTTCTCGTATAAAAGGGAATATTGGCTTATAATATATTTCCTTTACACGTGCTAAAACTTCCTTAATCCTAAACACTGAAAAGTCTAAGAAGTAAATAGTTTACTTTGACATTTGCAAACAAAATTTTCTTATGGGACTTTTCCATAATAAATAAATTCACAGAAATTGTAGTTCACCAAGTTAGTTTATTTTATAGATAATACAGTATATAAAAGCCTATCACAATTCAAAGACTCTCACCACATTACAAGGGAATAAAAACATAGCAACAATAAACCACCCAAACTATGGCTACTCCTAATCATAGCTCAAATGTTTGATAGAAAACAATCTTTCTTGAACTATCTGTTTCCTCTACAAAATATCATGTGATGTACTACATAGAGTAAACAATATCAGTAGTATACAAAATAGAACACACATTTGTTTTTATTCTTGCTGTACTTGATATAGCCTCAGTGTCTATTCTCAGATACCTATGGAACACCGAAAACATCCATACAGGATGAATGAACAAGATTTTAAAAGTTTAAAGGTAGTTCTTACTTTAGCATTTTTTTCTTTCCTTCTCTGAATTGAGAAGGTAAAATAATACAAATTTTGTCGTACTGACATATTTCTCAAAAAGCACCATTCTTTCTGGAAATTTATCTTAAATGACTGCTTCACTATATTGTTTATTCTCTTAATGGTGCTAAACTACCTAGGCAGATGCCTGCTTTTGATATTAAGTATTTGACAAACTGATCCAGGTTAGCCAAATTCTAAACCCCCCCCCCCCCCATATTTGAATAAAAGCTAATTTACATATTCATTTATTTGTAGAAGGTCTGACATCCATTTTCAAAGCTACTTTACAAGTTGAAAATTCGTGCAACTGATCCTAAATAAGGCACTAAGTTCCATAACTTTAGAGAATATGTTTCCCTTTTTACTTAAATTGGAAAAGTGATGACATGATCTATTAAATGTTACAGATTGATTTATTATCACAAACACTGGAAACAACTAGAGAAGGGAATATGAATTAGTATTTTTTTTCTTAGCGTGACAATTGAAACATAATTATTACAGTTTAAATGCCAGCAGTTAATCAGCATATTGTTAAGTACTGCATTAGACTAATGATCTTGGATCTTGCTCATGAAACCATTAATTCATTTCCCAGAATAATATTGTGCTGTATATTTCAAATCTGATTACAGGTAAGCTTAATGTTCTTTGGATTTTCTTAGTTGCTTAGATACTGACTTCTTTTTTGCTACATCTGCGAAAGAGTTTAAACGTGGGATTATGCTTCTTTACAACTAAAGTACGTTTCATTATCATCATGAAATCTCATTTAGTGAAGAGGCATATATGCATTTGACAATTAATATATTGAATCAATTTTCAAGAAATCATTTGCAGAATCAGATATATGCATTACTCTTTGAAATGTAATTTGCCTTAGACAATACGTTGAAAATATTTCTCTTCGCAGAACAGTTAGCATTGATAATGTTTTTTCCCCCAATTTGAGTGTTTGTTTCTTAGTGAGCGTGGGGGAGTGGAGAAAATTGCTATTCAGTCGTGCCCGATTTAATAATTCATCCAGTGTTCTCTATAAAAACAAGATACTCAGTTTCAGCTTCAGTAAACAAAGTTCAAGAGGACAGATTGCACATTAAAGACCAGCTGCATTGAAAAAAATATTGTCATAATTCAATACAAAGAACTTTCAAGTACTTTCTAAACTACTTAAGACCCATCTATACCGCCAGGCATGGGGGATTTGAGACACCTTTCCCCCAGGCTTATTATAATTTATGTTTGGTATGTATGTGTTGTTTGGTTTTTTAAATTGATAGGGTTTTTAGTTTTTTCTTAATATTAGATTTGTGCCTGTACAATATTGTTTTATCGATTGTTGTGAGCCTCCCCGAGTCTTCGGAGAGGGGCGGCATACAAATCTAATAAATTATTATTATTATTACTATTATTATTATTATTATTATTATTATTATTTTAATGTGGTTTTTCAAAAAAAAGTTTATAAAGTATTTGAAACTCAGAATATAATCTTTGAGTGATTTAGAAAACGGTAAGTTAGGTTTGATCTGCAATCTTGATGTTTTTTCTGTACTGCTTCTTCATGAGCATGTAGCAATTGTGATTAGAAGAGATATCTTATCTGCAAGTTGTGCTCATTCTTAGATTGGGATATTTATTTATTTATTTTATTTATTAAATTTGTATGCCGCCCCTCTCCGCAGACTATGCTGCTCATAGTCACTCATGATTTAGTTAGTTCCTGAAACTAATACTTCCATGGTGAAAGGATTTGCTGGTGATATAACTTCTCCCTGGAGGATGTCCATTGGGTGTTCTTTTCTCATCTATGTGAAGTTGCCCACCAAAGTGTTATCCATTGATCTACTTGTGGTCACCTGAATTCAAACTGCAGGGTTGGTGGAAGCTGAAGCATGTGACACGAGCTCATCCTGCCCCACTCCAGGGTCTTGGACACAAGGCTGACAACCATCAACCCAGTGTTCTAACCTCATGAGTCACCGAGCTCCCAGTTCCCAATTAGAGTTTGATATGCACTCCATGTGGAAATGTACTTGGAGACCATGCAGAAGCTGTGCTGTTGCAGAATGCAGCAGCATAGGCAGTAACATTACACCCATGTAACCTGACTACTGTTACTATTATTATTATTTACAACTGTATCAAAGCTGCCAGTTGCAGGATCTGGCATTACAGTAGAGTTATCTGACATAAACAGGCATAAACTCAGTTATCTGACATAAACGGGCGGACTGATAGTCGGATAGCCGAAATGTTGGATAATCCAGACTCTACTGTACTGCTTCTGTCCCTAGCTCTCTATCTCTCTCTCTCTCTCTAGCTCATTTCCATCCTCCCAACTTGTTTCCCTGTCATGGCTGTCATGTTTGGTAGGGTGTCTGGGGGGGCACAGTCACGCCCTCAAGCAGCCATGACGTCAGATAATTCAGAGTGTCATATATCCAAAGAACAGATAACCGAGACTCTACTGTAGTTACTAGTCGAGCCCCACCCAGAGGCCTAGGATGTCATAACATACTTTTGAAGTATACGTGCTTAACTGAGCAGTGTGTCCCAAAGGTGCTTTCCAAGAGGCAAGACGTGACTCTGAGAAAAGAGACAAACTCCCAAGTGAACTCAATGACTCTATAAAAGAATGCAAATGACCAGCTGTCTGCAAGGAATATATATATATCCTTCCATTCCCCACCATCCAGTTAGACCTGAAGAAGCTTCTTGGATGAGAAGCGAAACATCTTCAAAGAAATACAAGAAAGTCCAGTTGCCTCTTGAAAAAGCACCTTTTGGGACACCACCCTTATACTTTAGGCAAATTATTTCAAGGAAAATGTTTATTAAAATTATGTGCTTAAACAAATACCTGAAAAAGGATGATCTGTAAATGTAGTTATTTCAGTTGGGAATATTTCCCCTGCACCTAGGATTTTTCCTCCAAGCTTGGAGGAACTCCTAGATTGGGAAAACCCTTGCAAGTTTCACCACATGACTTCCTTCACTATACACTTCTAAAACAGCATAAAGGGTTATAACTCTAGCAACTGAAGATTACCATTATAGAAGTATGTATTGCATACTTAAGAAGCAAAATGCCTGTGTTTAAAGATTTTCAGAAACATATGGATTTCTGAGACATGCTATAGTAATATCTGCCTTGGTTTTAAAGCAGTGGTGGAATACAATATACACTCTGCTCATCATTAGTATTTGAAAAATGTAATTGGAATAGGATTTTGAAGGACCTAGAAAATAAGATTTTTTTGCAAACCGTAAGAGTAACAATTTTCTGAGCATGCAGTCTTTGATTATATTTTATGTCTCTCTGTGCTTCTCCAACTTAGATTCCAGACAGAACTCAATTATGATGTTCTTGAAGTACATGATGGACCAAATCTTTTGTCACCACTTCTTGGGTCTTACAATGGTACACAAGTCCCTCAATTTTTATTCAGTAGCAGCAATTTCATTTATCTCTTATTTACAACAGATAACAGTCGATCTAATAATGGATTCAAAATCCACTATGAAAGTAAGTAATTTTTTTGTCCATATTCTTTGGCAAACGTACTGTGTATTATTGTTCCCTGACTACATAAAATAAATACTGGTATAAACATATTTCATGATCTTAGCTACTACTTTCTCCTTGATGCTCACAGGCTGTGGCCACGAGCTCTACACAAAACAGTGATATTTGGAACCTATTACTAATATACAGTGGTACCTATACTTAAGAACTTAATTTGTTCCGTGACCAGGTTCTTAACTAGAAAAGTTTGTAAGTAGAAGCAATTTTTCCCCATAGGAATCAATGCAAAAGCAAATAATGCGTGCAAACTCATTAGGAAAGAAATAAAAGCTTAAAATTTGGGTGGGAGGAGGATGAGGAAGAAGAGGAGGAAGACAGTCGCTGCCCAGAGCGAAGAGAGCGTTTCTTTTCAATGGGTGCTGGCACAAGTTTATTCCCTCTCCAAGCGCCCAGAGAAAGGAAAATTCACCCTGGACTGCCAAAGCCTCTTTAACTGCCACCAATAGGTTCTTCTGGCAGCCCAGAAAAATCCGAGATGACCAGGATGGCAGGAAACTGGCCGGGCTTTCATGCCGCTCTCAAATTTCCTGGGAAATTTTTCCAGGCTTGGGTTCTTAAGTAGAAAATGGTTCTTAAGAAGAGACAAAAAAATCTTGAACACTCGGTTCTTATCTAGAAAAGTTTTTAAGTAGAGGCGTTTTTAAGTAGAGGTACCACTGTATATACTAATTATAAATATGAAAGTTTGTTTCTTGCCCTGTAACCTTTAAGATGGATGCTGAGCTTCTGGTTTGCTGTATATTAGCCCAGTAATGATACAGGACTCCAGTGACAGTATCCTAAATGTGCGCATAAGTAAATGACTATCTATATGGAGTTAAATGTCTCATTTAATAGAATAACAAAATAACAGAGTTGGGAAAGACCTTGAAAGTTTCCCTCAATCAGGAAATCCTATTCCAGTGATGGCTAACTTTTTTGTCATTGGGTGCTGAAAGTATGCATGTGTATGCGGACCCATAATGCAATGTGCACATGACCTTCCCATATGCAGCTCAACCCCATGCATGTGCACCTGCTCAGTCCCCTTGTCCCCCTGTGCATGCATGTATGCTGTGCTCCCCTGTCCCCACCACATTAACATGTGACCCCCCCACCCCTCACCTGCAATATGTTCCCCATGGATGCATGGCAGAGACCTGAAAACCAGTTGGCCAGTGAGATGCACGCAAACATGCACAATGGAGTTGACAGGGCGACGGCTTGTGGGCCCAAAGAGAAGACTCTGAGGTCCACCTGTGGCATGCGTGCCATAGGTTCACCAAGATGGACTTATACCATTTCAAACAAATGTTTGTCCAATCTCTGCTTTAAAATTCCATAGAACCCTCAACTTCTGGAGGCAAATCGTTCTACTAGTTTATTGTTCTCACTGTTAGGAAATTTCTCCTTAGTTCTAGGCTGCTTCATTTATTTATTTATTTATTTATTCATTCATTCATTCATTCATTCATTCATTCATTCATTCATTCATTCATTCATTCAACTTCTATGCCGCCCAATCCTGAAGGACACAGGACAGCTTACAACAGTGGTACAAATAAAATAAGAATAAATACAAAACAGTAAAAGAAAGTCGAACAGTTAATTGAGGTTAAAACATAACAAACTAAAAAAAAAACCCCATAAAAAGTTATTATAAAAAGAAAAACACACTCATATACATACACACCATTCTTACAGTTGGCCATCAAGCTGTAAATTTATGGCCCCCAGGCCTGTCGGCAAAGCCAGGTCTTCGTAGCTTTGCGAAAGGCCAGCAGGGTGGGAGAAGTTGGTTCCATAGAGCCAGGGCAGACACAGAAAAGGCTCTCCCCCATGGTCCCACCAACCTGCATTGCTTAGTCGATGGGACCTGAGGAGGCCAACTCTGTGAGCTCTTATTGGTCTCTGGGAGGTATGCGGCAGGAGACGGTCTCGTAAATAGTTTCCATCCATTGCATCTTGTCCTGCCTGCAGGTGCCTTGGAAAATAGATTGATTCCCTCTTCTTTGTGACAGCCCCTGAGATATTGGAACACTGCTGTTATGTCATGTCATGTCATGCTATCATGTTGTTAATTTATTGTGCATTTCTATTTTTTCCCCCTAAACTTCAGGTGTAATGGTTAATACCTACTCTTGTTTGGACCCTGGTATACCTGTACATGGTCATCGTTATGGGCATGATTTTTCTATTGGATCAACTGTGTCCTTTGGGTGTGACCCAGGCTATAGACTAAATCATGAGGAGCCACTGCTTTGTGAAAAGAACCACTGGTGGAGCCATCCGCTTCCAACTTGTGATGGTATGAATAGTCAACTTTGCCCATATTAATAACAAAGACAAATTCATTTATTGAGACAACAATAGTAACTCTTCACACATGATCTTGATTTTGGGGGTGGGTGGGTGGAGAGGCCCGTCTATCTACATCAGGCGTTCCCAAACTTGGCAATTTTAAGACTTGTGGACTTTAACTTCCAGAATTCTGAGAGTTGAAGTCCAAAATCCATAAGATTTTGGGGGTGGGTGGGTGGAGAGGCCCGTCTATCTACATCAGGCGTCCCCAAACTTGGCAATTTTAAGACTTGTGGACTTTAACTTCCAGAATTCTGAGAGTTGAAGTCCATAAGCCAAGTTTGATGATCATTGGTCTACATGTACTGGATATTACAAGGTCTCTGGAAAAACTTTGTAATTATATCTGTGATCAGTGAAGTAGGCAACCTAATTTGCCAGCTGAGAAAAAAGATATTTAGAAATCAATTTCACACCTCTTTCCATTTTGAACAGTTATTAAGAAACAACACAAGAAATATTAGTTTGTAATGATTTTCTTAACACGATACTACAGTATTTTCCTCTGTGGGAATCACTATCATTCTTACTTGCAGATTGGAATAATTAATAGTGTGGTTTAACATATTATGGTATACATCTTACAATTTCAGGATTTCCAAAACATGCACAGTGGCCCAAGAAACAG
The DNA here is from genome assembly GCF_031021105.1 of Erythrolamprus reginae. NCBI lineage: Eukaryota > Metazoa > Chordata > Lepidosauria > Squamata > Dipsadidae > Erythrolamprus > Erythrolamprus reginae. The sequence goes on along the minus strand of NC_091952.1, from coordinate 235,553,812 downwards.
TTGTAATTTTTATTATCACCAAAAGAAAACTTTATTGGAAAAACTCCAATCACATTGTTTTATTCCCTTGGTCCAGCCTATAAGAAACCCACAAACTCAGAAAGGCCTCTTTAGTTTAAAGTAGTATTTAAGTATTACATTCTTTTTAAAGAATTTTTTATTTTTTTGAATTTTAAAAGCACAGGTTTCTACTGATAGGAAAGGTGTTCACTCCCAAGTATGCCTATTCTTGCATACTTACAATTGGAAAGAAAATTTCATTTTTTCAGTGGCATACTAAGAAAAGATGCTGAAATATGTGCATTAATTTTCTGCAAAGTTTGAAGTGTCTATTTTTACTACTATGTCCAGTGACTACTTCTGATAAGTCTACAAACAGATAACAGGACCTGGCTGAATTTGTTTTGGTTGATAGGCTAAACAAGACCATACCTAAAAAGGGATAATGTAAGGACTCTGCTGTAGATCAAAATTGATCAAATAATTAAAGGATCATATGCCATCTAATATCAGTCCATTCCTACACATCAAACCTCCAGTTTCATTCTTTTCTTTGTAGTGGGATCAGCAAAGGGCTTCGATTTGTCAATGGTTTCTGAACAACTGAGATTACTTTCCTATTGTAACAATTGAACTCGAAGTAGTAAGGTGGGCTAATGGAGTGTGTTCATCAGCCCTTCAGTGCTCTTTTTTGTAACTGAAGAGGGACATTGTAAGAATATTTTGAAGCATATATAGATCAAGCTTCATAGAGGACAAATGGGAATACCTATAGTAGACATATTTCTTTATGCTACATGTTACTACCTAAAAGTAAACACTAATAAGAAGCTGTCTGTGAAGAGTATTCTCTACTGTGCAATAATGTTGCATATTGTGACAAATGTCTTCCTCAAGTGGTTGAACTAGTGTACAGTTCATTAAGTAAATGAGATTTGCTTGCTTGCTTTCCTTCTAGAACAATGGGATTTGTCAATTGAGTAAACAAACGTTCCCAATTTGTAATCCTGTATCTTTCAGGTTGAAATTGGGATGGCTTAATTTAAAAAGGAAACACAACTATACCTATAAATGACACAAATAACTTCTATTTGTCAAAAAGCATTATACAGAATTGCCAGCCCTTGGACCAGTGGGGGAGAAAAATATGATGGGCCCCCATGGCTAAGCCTTATTTGGTCTCAGCAACAAGACTACCATAAGTCATTATCCTTAAGATATAAAAGTAATTGAAGGAAAGTAATGAGTTGATTCCTGGCTTCATGTTCCCTCTGATTGAGCATCACCTTCCAGTATGGAGAACAATCAACAATCACTCTTCTTAATGGGAGACAGAATGGGGCTGGACAAATGTAGGCATACAGAAGCAAATTAAACGGCAGGTTTCAACATCTATCAAGTTGTGCAATCATCAGTATCCCCACTTAAAAAAAAGGCAGTGTGGGGAAAGCCAAAAAATCCCATTGACATGAGGCTTCCTCCCTTCTCTGGTCTTTAGCTTGTTTGTTGGGCCATTTGCAGACAAGGCTTAGTACTTGGGGGGGGGGGGATGCTAGACCCATTGCAGAAACGGATTCAACTCATAATGAACTCGCTGGTGATAAAAATCAGGAAAACAAAATTGGCACCCAAAACATTTGACACACAAAATTGACTTTCTTTCCCAATTTAAATCTACTGTCTATGTATTGTAGCATAGAGGTGGTGTCTCTTATTTGACTGTGTGTTTTTAGCCTGGGTTTTAAACCTCAGTGTGTGTGTGTGTGTGTGTGTGTGTGTGTGTGTGTGTGTTAACAGTTCAGGTGTTGATTTTTTTTAAAGAATGCTAAACCATGTATATAAAAAAGACTCTCTTGTTCCTTATTTATTTGTCCTCTGCCTTTATTATTTTTTATAAATTATTCAAATCCATTCAATTGTCCATTTGTAACATTCAAACAATTTCAGTTCCTAATACAGATTTTTATCTCAGTCAGCTCTCATGGTGCATTATTTAATTACTGTACTTTCCCCCCCAAAAAAATCTTACAAAAGTACAATTGTTCCAAATTCTTCTGGTCTCCTACTCCATTTAGAACTTCCTTAAATCAAAATCCCCTTTTCCTGTGTTTTTTCCTGTGTGAAAAAATCTGTAGTAAGTCACTTTTTTCAGTATTGTAACTTTGATGGTCACTAAATGGTTGTAGATTGACTAGACCTGTGTTTACTTCTTGGCTATTGTTAATCTTATTGTTAATCTCTAATGTTAATATTGCTCATCCAAGCTTTGAGGAAGTGGTTAGAACTTTGTTTCCTTTTTGGCTTTTTGATTATCTCTTCTTCTGTGGCTACGGTGCCTTTTGATTTACTTAGAAAGCTTTCTGAAAACTTTAGTTGGTTCATGATACTGTGTGATGCCATGTGGTTGAAATTGTCTGTTGATTGTTTCTGAGACATTGTCAATGCATGATAGTATTATCCTTTTCAAAGGTTTTGTTGATTGTGCTATAATAGCTTGAGCAGTCAAGCATTTTTTTTATAAAGTACGGGAGTATTGGTATCCATTTTGTTGGAAGGTGTTGTATGGATGATCTGTTTCCTAAATAAACAACGTGTGTGTGTGTATTTATATTGTAAAACAATGGTCATTTAATAGAGAGGGAGGAAAAAACTCAAATCACAACCCAAATTATGTGTTCCTTTGTGGATTCTACGGCCTCATGTTTTGAATCAACATATTATTCTTTTTTGTGCCATATGAGTTTCATTTAATATTTGCTAGATATGATATTATGATTCTCTTTAGTCTGTTTTTGTATTAGAACTTTGCAAAGATATATTATATAAATGTAAATAATAATAAAATACTACATATTTTTGGCATTAGAACTATAATATATTGTTGTAAACCTTGAGCTTCAGTCTTCTGAATGATGTTAGAATGATGTTAGATCTAGAGATGTGTGTATTTCACTGAGATCTACTTTCCTGATTACAGGAAATTCAGAGCATGTCTCAATTTTGCGGCATATTTCTGTATCTGTGTTAGTTGAGCATAAAGTGGCAAAATGCTGCAAAGCAATGTTTCAAATGGTTATTGCTGCTCATAAGCTTTCTAAAGGAGCCATAATGTCATAATATTTCTCTGTCAAGAAGCAAACTCTTTTTCAGAACTGATTTCTTCTCTTGTCTATTTTTATCAGTAACTTTGCTCTTTCAGACATATGAGGAAATATAGAACATTCCAGAAAGATACTGGAGAAACCCATCTATAATATACTGTAATGTTATAATATGCAAGTTTAAATTTAGGTATCTATTATTATGACAAAACTTTGTCATAATTGGAAGTAGAGTGACAGAAATGTAGAAGACATGCAACATTTCAGCATTTGCTCTGATTTTCCCAGCCCTTCAAAAATGTATAGGGTATTCAAAAAGGTAGGTAGGCAGATGATAGCTAGGTAGCTAGGTAGCTAGGTAGATAGATAGATAGATAGATAGATAGATAGATAGATAGATAGATAGATAGATAGATAGATAGATAGATAGATAGATAGCATGGGATAGAAAAAAATATTTTCTCTACCACACAACACTAGGATGAGGGGGCACTCCTTAAGCTCATAGGTAAGAAAGTGAGGACAAATAAAGGGAAATATTTCTTCACCCAGAGGGTCGTTGGTTTATGGAATTCACTTCCAGAAGATGTTGTGATAGCTGTCAGCCTTGATAGCTTCAAGGCAGGATTAGGGACAGATTCATGGATGCCAAGTGTATTGGTGGTTATTGAAACGGATATCAATGTGCTGCTTCTATGTTGGTTGAGGCAAGCAGGATTCCCTTGAGTACCATTTGTTGGGGGTCAAATTGGGGGATAGATAGATAGATAGATAGATAGATAGATAGATAGATAGATAGATAGATAGATAGATAGATAGATAACTAGATAGATAGATAGATAGATAGATAGATAGATAGATAGATAGATAGATAGATAACTAGATAGATAGATAGATAGATAGATAGATAGATAGATAGATAGATAGATAGATAGATAGATAGATAGATAACTAGATAACTAGATAGATAGATAGATAGATAGATAGATAGATAGATAGATAGATAGACAGACAGACAGACAGACAGACAGACAGACAGACAGACAGACAGACAGACAGACAGACAGACAGACAGACAGACAGATAGAGTACAAGAAGTTCCTGTTGAACATATACAATTTTCCTTCAAAGAAAGAAATTATTTTTTTCATGGTTCCATTTTTCATTCTTTGAAATAAATCACAGCAATTCAGAATGCTTATTGCCAAAACCTTTTAATAGTTAATGAATTAATTGTGTTCCTTTGTGAGCACTTTGTGTAAATGGCAGTTAGAGATTATTCTATAGATTTGCTAAGGTCCTCCCAGTTACAGACAGTCGTTAAGTAGTGACATTAGAAATTCTAGTTGTTCTTTGGGAAACTTACAATGGCTACCTAGGCTGATGTCCTTATATTCTCCTCCTTACATTCTGGCCTTTCATTTTCAGCTCTATGTGGAGGGGATGTTAGAGGACCTAGTGGAACTATTCTGTCCCCTGGTTATCCTGAACTGTATCCAAATTCATTGAATTGCACATGGACTGTGGATGTAACACATGGAAAAGGTATGGATTTACATTTCATTTAATCATGTTTCATATTATACACCCTTAATATTATCATTTGAATTGTCAAGAATAGCGGTGGTGCTTAAGGAGGCTTTGGCAGTCCAGAACGAACAAAGCTTTTTCCTTTCTCTGGGCGCTTGGAGAGGGAATAAACCTTTACCAGTGCCCAGAGAAAAGAAACGCTCCCTTTGCTCTGGGCAGTGACTGTCCTCCTCCTCCTCTTCTTCTTCCTCCTCCTCCCACCCAAATTCCGAGCTTTTATTTCTTTCGTAATGGGTTTGCATTCATTATTTGCTTTTACACTGATTCCTATGGGAAAAATTGCTTCTACTTACAAACTTTTCTACTTAAGAACCTGGTCACGGAACGAATTAAGTTCTTAAGTAGAGATATCACTGTACATTGTTATTTAGTTTTGTTTTGTTTAATTTACTCTTTAGTTCAATTTAGTTTTTAGTTTAGGCCAACCCTTAATGTTAACAATTTCTTTTAGTTTGCAAATGAAAAGTATGGGTGTTTTTATCCCAATTATTAAATACCCTCAAAATGTAGAATAATACTTACAAATAGGGGGGAAATGATTTCAGTAAATATGAGAGAGAAAAAATAAAAGAAGACACTGAGGGCAAGGGTAAAATAAACCTTGTTTAATTTTCCGAGCCCATGGTTGGAATGAAATGTATGAGTTTAATCAGTGATATAATTGGTTTCATGTTAACTATGTGAGTCTAATTTTATTTTTCTAATAGGAGTGCAGTTCACTTTTCACGCTTTCCATTTGGAAGATCATCATGACTACCTACTAATCACAGAAAATCGCAGCTTCACTCAACCACTAGCACGCCTGACTGGTTCAGAACTTCCATCTCCAATCAATGCTGGTCTCTATGGAAATTTCAGGGCTCAATTGCGCTTTATTTCTGACTTTTCAATATCTTATGAAGGGTTTAATATTTCTTTCTCGGGTAAGGGAACAAAAACAAGCTTTTTGTTTTATTTTTTTGGATTGAAGAAAATATGTTAGTTACCTCTGAGAGAGTCACAATGATGGGGCATGGTGAGAAGGAGAAATTCAAGCATTACATTTTTTTTCCTGATATGTATTATTTTTCTTTTTAAAAAATGCATTTTAAATTGCTTTTAAGGTGACTTCCTGTTCTGTCGAGCTCTCTGATAGAATCCTCCCACAAATGCACAGAGACAATTTCAGACACACACACGTTTGAAAATTCAAAACAATGTTCTTTATAATGAAAATTCACTTAAACCAAGCCCTCTTTTGGTATAGCAAAGAGCACTTGTCTCCAAACAAACTGGTAATTTGTACAAGCCCCTTATCAGTTCTGTGATACTTAGCTTGCAGCTGTGAGGGAATTCAGTCCTTTTTTTTTTCACAAAGTGAAACACACTTTGCCCTGGTTTAGTTTCACAACGGGGAAAAATCAGCACACAAAAAGTCAGTAAAGCAGTCACGAAACGCGATCAGATAATCCTCCACAATGGCCAAACCCACAGGCTGCTCTTTATAGCAGCCTCACTAATTACCACAGCCCCACCCAACCACAGGTGGCCTCATTTTCTTTTATAATAATCTCTCAGTTGTTGTTGTTGAATCCAAGGAGGAGGTAGATAATTGATCTTCTTCTGAGCTGTCTGCCACACTCTCCTCCTCCCTGTCACTCATGTCTTCTTGGTCAGAGGAGCCTTCATCATCAGATTCCACTGGGGGCAAAACAGGCCTGCAGCATGTGGATGTTTCCCCCACATCCACAGTCCTTGGGGAAGGAGCTGGGCCAGAGCTAACCACAACACTTCCATTATATAGATCTGAGTATGTCCGTTGTATTGGTATTGAAGAAAATTGTAATAAGTAAATAAGTAAAGTATATTATTTTACAGGAACATGACAACACATCAGAGTGGTTTCAAGATCAATTGCAAGACCACAATATTCCAAATAAACTCTCAAGAAAATAAATCTTGTTTTCAGGATGCAGAGCTTTTTGGATAATGTTATGAGTTGAACTCACATTCATTTATAATTGGAAACATAAACATGCCTCTTGCAGATTCTGTTGAACATGTATGATCATGATTATAAATTTCATATGAATTGCTATTACTTATTTGACCATACATGTGGTTGTGGGAAAATTTGAAGGCTAAACGTGTGATCTATAATAAAATAGCAACTGAATGATTTGGGCTGAGTTAGATTTTTGTTTGTCAGATGCTGAAACTTTTTAAAGTGAGATGTTGATTTGCTGTTTTATTTCCATCTCAGAATACAATCTAGAACCATGTGAGGATCCTGGGACACCCCAGTTTGGAAGTAGAATTGGCTTTAACTTTGAAGTAGGAGATACTCTTACTTTCTCCTGTTCTTCTGGATACCGCTTAGAGGGAGTTTCAGAAATCATCTGCCTTGGTGGTGGCCGAAGAGTGTGGAGTGCACCTCTGCCCAGGTGTGTGGGTACGTGGTCAGCTGCTTTCATTTGCTTGTATGTGTAGTCATTGTCCATAAACTTGCAACTATACAGCATGTCTTAGCATGGTGCATACCTATTAGTTTTGGTACAATACAGTGTTTACATTTCTCATGTCTTTTCACTTGTCAGGTATTTCTGGTTTAGTATGAAGTCCAATTTTGAGTTTCAATATTCAACTTTTCTATATAAGTTTTTTTCTCTGTTTTATCAACTCTGCCGTAAAGATATGTTTAACATATAAAGTTTTGAAAAGGTATCAAAATATCAGCTGTCAATTGTCTTTGTTTCAGAAGTACAGACATTCCACAAATTTGTTCGTATGGAATTTCTAGTGTTATAGGAGAAGAACAATATTCAGAAATAAATAACATTTTCAGGATCAAGTAAACAAAGCCAGACCTGTCAAACTGTATAACAATATTTCTATTAGAAATGAAATATGTATCTATATATTTTGAAAAGGTCCATTCACTGTATGTAGGATGCTAGATTGTCCTGGGAAGTTTCTTGAATGTGGAGAATAAATTAAAAGTAGACCATAGCCAAAATTATGCCGCTTCCAAATTCTTCATTAAATGTCTGGAAAAGCATTGCCAATCTTCTAATGGAATAACTCAGCAATTAGCATCTAATAAATCCAATCTGAAAACATTTAAAAACATCTCAAGTTTTGGTTATCATTCTTGTGTCCAACCATATTTAATTAAAAGAAAATTCCAAAACACTTTGTCAGTGTTTATTGTCATTCATTTACCATTATTCTCCCTTAGAAATGATATTTTATTTTCAGTTAGACATAATTGCCATATATCATATTTGATTTTTCTTATACACCTATAGGAAAACCTCTGTTTTTGTGTCTCTCTATTTGTGCGTTGACAAGGATGAAACTTTTTCACTTTCTCACTACAGTTTGTTGTTTTTTTTTACCAAGAATCCTTCAAATCAGTTTCAATAGAAATGTCTGGAAACTTACTGCTTCCAAAATGAATGACATCAAGGGTATTAGAGTCTGGTAGTGGATAAGAACTAACTAAAAGGTGGTAGGTCTTGCCATAAATGTCCTGTGATTCATGTAATATATAATAATAATGACATTAATCCAACCTCTGTACTCAGGAGAGGAATTTTAATCAAATCATGTCTGACCCATGGCTGTCAAGAATCTTATAAAACTTCGTTTAATTTCTTCTTCTGATTAGTTCTCTTTATAGCAATCTAAAGTAGGTTGCATTTTTAATCCTAAAATCCAATCTGTCTCTTATAATAACATCCTCTTTATGTTCTGGTTCACCATTTCTCTTCATATTTTTGTGTACGGAAGACAAGGAGAAAAAAGACATGTCTTTATTACACTATCAGAGCATAGTTTTTATAGCTTTTAAAAAAAAATCTCACATTTATACCTTTTTCTTCTGAGCCTCTAAAGAATGGCAATTGAGCAAAAAGTTTTAATTTGAATTTCCTTGAAAGCTGTAGAAAATCCAGACACTCATAGAATTTGATTGGGCGAAGTGTGAAAATGAAATCTGGAAGCAGTTCATACAGAATGATTCCAAAACATATTTTAATTGAGGAATGAGAAAATGCAGCTGATAAAATGATATTTTTTCCCTAAATATAATCTCTAAGCAGAAGACCTAAATAGCCATGTTTTCAATACTTAGTTTTACAAAGCATGAAGCCTTGTGCATATACTATATGTAACATTCTCATTAGTATTTTAAAATAAATCTATCACATAAAACTAATGTTTGGAGGGTACTTTTTTTCACTCTGTGAGAAAACTGCTTGTTGAGATAATTAATTTGCTGGGATTCCTGAGCATATCTGTTATGTCAGAAACACTTTTTTTTCCCTACAGTTTCATGCATGTGTTCAGACAACCGTTCAATGTGATAATAAATAGAATCTTGTCTAGTGATAGCTTTAATATGTTAGGACAGTGCTTGTTTGAATTTTTTTAAATATAAAAATGTCCCTCTTCCTAGAATAAGTAAAAGTGACTCTAAATTGCCACAGACTAGTTAATCGTTAGTTGAAAAGTTCATCATCAGCTGTTGTCAGGAGTATTTCTAGTGTTTTTAATAGGAAAGTGAACACAAGAACAAGGGGACACAATCTGAAGTTAATTGGGGGAAAGATCAAAAGCAACGTGAGAAAATATTATTTTACTGAAAGAGTAGTAGATCCTTGGAACAAACTTCCAGCAGACGTGGTTGGTAAATCCACAGTAACTGAATTTAAACATGCCTGGGTTAAACATATATCCATCCTAAGATAAAATACAGAAAATAGTATAAGGGCAGACTAGATGGACCATGAGGTCTTTTTCTGCCGTCAGTCTTCTATGTTTCTATGTTTCTATGATGCAGAGACTAAGAAAGAATAACTTCATAAACAACCTCTGTTATTAAAACAAGGTGTAAAACAGATTTCTTTTGTTCACAAATAGATAATATTCAGAAGTGGCTCAGACAGATAGGTCCCTTATTTACGGGAGTATAGAAGGCAGAAAAAAGTACAGTGGTGCATGTTCATTGGTTCCAGGCAGTTTGACAAGTGCTAAAAAGGACAAACCACATGACCCTTTGTTTTAGCTGGGAATAACTCTCTGGATGTCTCTTTTCCTATGTCAGCAACCTTCTGAGCATGGTCGACTTCCTGTCCATTCTCTATAGCTGTCGTCCCCCCCCCCTTTTGCTGTAACTTTCCCAGAATGGCTGACTTTCTGTCTGTTCTCTGCAGCGATCCTCCTCTTGAGTACTAAGCTAACACCAAGTACTAGGACAATATTTTGCATCAAAAGGCATCCAGTACCAAATTTGATGAGTTTGAAGCAGTTATGCACCAATGTAAGATTTGCAAGACTGTTAGTGTAGCCAATTTTATTAACGGTAGTTTTAGCTTTCTTCTTGAGTTGATTTCCTGATAAACCTAACGTGGAGGGCATTAAACATTAATTTAATTTAATTAAAAATAAATTAAATGGTGTGACATATATAAAAACCAGATGGACTGTCCATCCCATAATTTCAGCCATTTTGTCTTCTTTTTTAATATATCCAGTGGGCATCATGGATATTTGAAGACTAGGCCTGATTATTCTCTGGTAAAGTATAAGGAAAGAGAATGATTCCAGCAGAAGCATCAATAAACCAAGAAAAAAACATTTAAACATGTTCTTTTCTTGAAGGAACCTTGCAAGAATTTCAGGAAAATGAAATGATATCAAAATGCTTTAAGGAGAGATTGTTTGCTTAGGCTAATACACTTTCAGAAACATTATTAGGAAAGGGAGGAGTCCAGACATATATACATTCAATAATTTCCACAGCCTTACTTTTTTTTTTAACTGAAGTGGCCAAAATAAATGATATCCTAATTTTAGTGCTGACTTTGAGTGAGGTAGCATTCTAGATCCCTGATTTTCCAACCTTCCCTTTGCCCTTCATTGTATTAATGCTACTTCCATTATTACAACCAGGTATTTTCATTACCCTCGTCTTTCTTTCAATTAGAGTGAGATTCATAAGGATAAATTACACTTCTCCTGCATTATAATCCCTCTTGTTTAATAAAGTATTATCTAAATTCATGGTTTATGTGTGAAACTGCTTTCTTTCTTTTTTATTCTTTTGTTCTCCCTATTAGTTTTAAAATGCAAATCTTTCTTTCCTGTCATTATTTCTGTCATTCACCCCTGAGCTTAATTCTTTTTAATCAACACTCTTACCCACTCCCGCAAATTCTGTACATCTCTTCCAAGGTATCACCATTTATTCTTTATTTCTGTTTTGAGAAATGTCCACAAACATAAATAGAGGGAAAGTAAAACACAAGGGACATAGTCTAAAAGAAGAAGATGAAGAAGAATTTGAAAATGAACTTTTTTTTTGTTCTTTATAATTATATCTATGCGGAATTTTACGTTGACCAAACAGGACAGTTATTAAATTGCAATGCAATTTCATGTATGTTTTCTATTGAGTTACACACTGAATTCTGTTTTACCTGCAGCTGAATGTGGAGCTTCTGCCACCACTAATGAAGGAATATTACTGTCCCCCAATTATCCCCTCAACTATGACAACAATCACGAATGCATTTACAGCATTCAGGTGCAAGCAGGGAAGGGAATTAATATTTCTGCCAGGACATTCCATTTAGCACAAGCAGATGTTCTTAAGGTATGTTGGATATTGGGAGGGATATATTTATTTCTGCAAATAGGTGATATTAATCAGGGTATCATAAATTATTCCAAGTTGATCAACAAGAAAAAGCAAAATAAAGTTTACTTTTATATTTTTTTAAAAAATAGCTAAAACAATAAATAATAATGAGATTTTTAATTATTATTTTATCATGGATATACGTTGCATAAGGATGCATCTCTGTATATATACATCTGTATACTATATTAATAGCAAACTACACAGGTAATCCTTGATTTACAACAAATTGTTTAGTTACAGTGGCACTGAACAAAAAATAAATTTAATGTTCTTTTTCACACTTAAAACGATTGCGGTATCCCCGTGGTCACTGGATCAAAATTCTGATAGTTGGCAACTAATTTGTATTAAAGATGGATACAATATCCCAGAGTCATGCGACTTGACTCCCTTTTGACAAAGTCAATAGGGAAGACAGATTTTCTTAACAATTGCAACAGAGGTGGGCTTCATCCAGTTCTGACCAGTTCTGAGATTGGTAGGGGAAATTTTGAGTAGTTGGGAGAAGCGGTAAATACCACTTCTGACTGACCCCATCCCCATCTATTCTCTGCCTTCCACGTCCCAGCTGATCAGGAAGAAATGGAGATTTTGCAGTAAACTTGGAATGGGGAGGGAATGGAGATTTTGCAGAATCCTTCCCCTGCCATGCTCACCAAGCCATGCCCATCAAACTGGTAATAAATAATTTGAATCCCACCATGGAACTGCAGTGATTCATTTAAGAATTATGGCAAGAAAGATAATAAAATAGGGCAAAACTCACTTAACAATAGTCTTTCTTAGCCACAGAAATCTTGGGTTCAATTGTCATAAGTCCTGTACTAAATTTGTTTACCTAATAGCAGCCAGTACAATTTTTTCTCAATTTTCTCATAAGGATTTATTCAAGGAAAGTATGTTGCCAGACAGCCTGGGGACCCAAATATTTTATATATTGTCTTTTAAAGTATATATTTGTCTAATAATTAACATTAAGATTGTAATCCTAAAGATTGTGTGGGAGATTTGGGGTGTATTGAGGACCACATGTTTGATCGTTTGAAATAACGAAGGTTATATCACTCTTCAGAACTATGTGTTAAAGGTTTTGGTGGAACTTATAAGAGAATTCTCTGTTTTATTTTATTAAAAGTTTTATTAGCGAATAATTTTTATTTAGATTTAAGGTGCAAGGTAAGAGTCAAGGAAAGGTTTTCTCAACCACAACAGCTCTTGAAATGGGTGGACTTTAACTCCAAAATTCAGAATTCCCCAGCCAGTGAGGAATTCTGGGAGTTGAAATCCACCAGTCTTGAAGCTGTTGGGGTTTGAGGAAATACTGATCTATGAAGATGCAGAACATTATGCAGTACTAAAGAATGTCAAATTAAGTATCAAAGTAAAACTCTTCACATAAGTATTCCACCATTTCCCATCTATTGACATGAAACTTATTCTAACTAAGTTTACCCAGTCTCATGAGCTAAACTTTAATTGAATGCACATTTTTGTGTGTGCCTAGGTATAGTTATATTTCATTCTTTCATTCTTCCAAAATTCTACTAGAACACTTTTATCCTAAAAATATCAATTAATCAATCAATCAACAAAAGATAATATTGGTTGCTGTTTAAAAGAGAGTGGATAATGCCATATAGGGCATCCTTCAAAATACTCTTATTCTGGACATGTTTGCTTTTCTTTATTTGTTTTTTTTTAATTTGATATCTGAAGATTTAATGGAATTAAAACTAGCTTTGAGTTTTGTGATCAAAACGGAGGTGGGATATTAAAATGAAGGTGTTAATTGGATGACATACACATACTTTTCTGTAAAATCATCAGTTTATGCCACACTAACTCCTAGATTTAAAGCAGAGTTGGTGGTGTTTTGTGTTTTGTTTGTTATGGCATAGAGTTGGGATGGGTAGGTGGGTGGGCAGGCCCACCTGTATACCACCCCGGGTTTTCGGAGAAGGGTGGCATACAAATCTAATTAATAATAATAATAATAATAATAATAATAATAATAATAATAATAATAATAATTTTCCGCTATCGGTTCAGGCAAAGTGGTCCAAACTTGCTGAACACTATCTCTCATATAGAGAAAGAATTGCTTTAAGCCTGATATTCTACCTATGCTTTCCTGGGAATATGTCCATGGAATCTAATGAATCCTCATGTCCAGAAGTAGTTGTTTTGATGTACTGTATTTCATAAATAATTGGCATACTTGCATGCCTTCATCATAAATAATATGAAACCACACTTGTGATTGATGTAAGTCTTGGAACATGTCAATAATCAGACATGATAGGGTTTCTAGTATTGTTCTTTATTGTGATTGCTTAGAATAACAGAATCTCAAAAGCCTCTTTAAGTTTCTCTCTGTCATATCTTATAGTAAAGAATCTTGAGATAGGGTTATTTTGAGTTTCTTTCTATATCTTCCCTCTTTCTAAAGAGAGGATCAATTCTTTTCCTTTTCTCAAGATCAGTTCTATGTCACTTAACCGACTACGGGCAAATGTAAAGTTTTGGAAAAATTCTTAGAGTCTTTGCTAAATTAATGCCATTTAAAAAAAACTTCCAGCATCTATAATTACACATTTATAACATAACTTTTATATTAGTTTTAATAAAATAATCTCTCTCTCCCTCCCTCTCTCCCTCTTTCTGTCTTTCCCTCCCCCCCCTCTTTCTCTCTCTCCTTTGTGTGTTGTATGAACCAACATATCTGGCAGTCTATAATTTAGTGTTTTAGGTGAACCCATAAAATGGGTTAATTTAGTAACTAAGTTAAATATACAAAATGAACATAATCCTTATCTTTTAAAGAATTTATTATGTTCCCCTTATTTTCCAAAGATATCTGCAGGGGAGTGAGTGGAAATTGTTTAAGATAATAATAAATTGGTACTTCAAAGCCAACCACGCAGCCTAGATGTCTAATTTGCATATAGATTACAATGTCCTTTAGACTTATAGTTAGTTTGTTTGCTAGTCCCATTGCAGTCATTTGCTTTGTTTTGATATCACTATATGAATTAGTAAACTGTTTTCATAGAAATAAACTTCAGAGACTCTTTTAATATGGCTTGAAAAGAGAAAATGAATGCCATTATTAAAATGCTGACTCTCAATGTAAACAGTTGTTTACAAATCATGAGCTGAAGTGGAAGTCTTACCTTTGTCATGATTTTTTTTTAAAGTATTTTGGCATTTTTAAAAAGTAATGAGAATTTTGAGATAATATTCTATGTTATCAAACTAAGTAAATTCAGAAGTCCTGGTCTATCTCAGTAGAAGTTTTATGTTTACTCTCTGTTTTCTGCTTATTGAAATTATCTAAAGTCAATTTGCTTTTCAGATATATGATGGGAAAGATAATACAGCACATTTGATGGGTGCCTTTACTGGAGCTTCTCTAAGAGGACTAACACTGAGCAGTACTTCAAATCATATTTGGCTTGAATTTAATTCAGATGCTGAGGGTACAGATGAAGGTTTTCAGCTCGTATATACCAGTAAGTATTTCAGAAAGTAAAATAGAGAATCAAGTAGGAAATTATTGTGACCTTTGTTTTACTATTGTGGCACAACAGTTAGAATGCAATATTGCAGACCAACTCTGCCCACACCCAGGAGTTTGATCCTGACGAGCTCAAGGTTGATTCAGCCTTCCATCCCTCTGAGGTCAGTAAAATGAAAACTCAAATTGTTGGGGGCAGTATACTTCTTTATTGGCCAAGTGTGATTGGACACACACGGAATTTGTCTTGGTGCATATGCTCTCAGTGTACATAAAAGAAAAAGATACATTTGTCAAGAATTGTGGTACAACACTTAATGATTGTCATAGGGATCAAATAAGCAATGAAGAAACAATCAATATTAATAAAAATCATAGGATACAAGCAACAAGTTGCAGTCATACAGTCCTAAGTGGGAGGAAAAGGATGATAGGAATGATGAGAAAAAACCAGTAGAAATAGAAGTACAGACTTGGTAAAAAGTTGACAGTGTTGAGGGAATTATTTGTTTAGTAGAGTAATGGCATTTCGGGAAAAAACTGTTCTTGTGTCTAGTTATCTTGGTGTGCAGTGCTCTGTAGCGATGTTTTGAGGGTAGGAATTGAAACAGTTTGTCTCCAGGATGCGAGGGGTCAGTAAATATTTTCACCGCCCTCTTTATGACTCGTGCAGGTCCTCAGTGGAAGGCAAGTTGCCTGCAATTGGGGTTTTTTTTGCAGTCCTGATTATCCTCGGTCTTGTTGGGTTGCAGAACCAAACCATTATAGAGGTGCAGATGACAGACTCAATGATTTCTCTGTTTGCTGACATTGTAAATCACTCAGAAAATGCTGTAAAGCACTGTGAAGCAGTATATACATCTAAGTGCTATTGCTATAAACTTGATGATACAATGCTCTCCAAGTTAATCAAAAGTAATATTGAATAGACATTATTAGAAAGAGTTGCATAATACATCACCCAAATGCATGCCAAAGCTAATATATATTGACTCGTAACAATAAATATATAATACATTGCTGCTGGTGAAGATAAACATTGGATGGTCAAATTGTCCAATGGATGATCAAAATAGCTGACTGCGGATAAAGAAGTCTCAATTTTATCAATTTGTCATCCTCAACTCAAAGCATTATATTAGTAACTAAAACATTCCCCCAGGAAATTAAATATTGACCCATAGTGCTTTACAGTACTCTATGGGCGGTTTAGAAGGTCAGCATTATTTGCATATTGCTCCCAACAATCTGAGTCCTCATTTTACTGACCTTCAGAAGATGGAAAGCTGAATTAACCTTGAACTCCTAAGGATCACACTCCACATTGTGGGCAGAGTTAGTCTACACTACGGCCTTCTAACCTTTATGCCACCAGGGCTCAATTGATACCTACCTACCGCGCAAATCCCAGCGACCGATAAGGTCCCATAGAGTTGGCCTTCTCCGGGTCCCGTCGACTAAACAATGTCGTTTGCCGGGGCCCAGGGGAAGAGCCTTCTCTGTGGCAGCCCCGGCCCTCTGGAACCAACTCCCCCTGGAGATTAAAACTGCCCCCACCCTCCCTATCTTTTGTAAACTACTCAAGACTCATTTATACCACAAGGCATGGGGGAGTTGAGATATCCCTTCCCCCTAGGCCATTACAAGTTATGCATGGTATGTTTGTGTGTATGTTTGGTTTTATAATAAGGGTTTTTAGTTGTTTTTATTATTGGATTGTTACATGTTGTTTTAACCATTGTTGTTAGCCGCCCCGAGTCTACGGAGAGGGGCGGCATACAAATCCAATAAATTATTATTATAAATTATTAATTAATTATTATTACCTAACTACAAAGAAACAAATAATTGTATTAAACAGCCTATGTTTAAATTAAAATCTATGTTTTGGGGTGTTGTGGGGGGGGGAACCCTAGTTTGGAAACACTATTGATTTTCTTTCCTTCCTTTCATAGGTTTTGAACTTTCTCACTGTGAGGATCCAGGCATTCCACAATTTGGATACAAAATCAGTGACCAAGGCCATTTTGCTGGCAGCACTATCATTTATGGATGTAATCCTGGTTATACTCTCCATGGGAGCAGTCTTCTAAAATGCATGACTGGAGAAAGGAGAACTTGGGATTATCCCCTGCCATCTTGTATCGGTAATCAGTTTCTTATTATCAGAAATTGCTTTCAATCAATCAGAGTAGAGCCGGAAAAGATCTTCAAGTCCAACTTCCTGCTCCAGCAGAAGACCTTATCATTTCAGACCAATGACTGTGTAGTCTGTATTCAGTTCTGGAGACCTCACCTGCAAAAAGATATTGACAAAATTGAACGGGTTCAAAGACGGGCTTCAAGAATGGTGGAAGGTCTTAAGCATAAAACATATCAGGAAAGACTTCATGAACTCAATCTGTATAGTCTGGAGGACAGAAGGGAAAGGGGGGACATGATCAAAACATTTAAATATGTTAAAGGGTTAAATAAGGTTCAGGGGGGAAGTGTTTTTAATAGGAAAGTGAATACAAGAACAAGGGGACACAATCTGAAGTTAGTTGGGGGAAAGATCAAAAGCAACATGAGAAAATATTATTTTACTGAAAGAGTAGTAGATCCTTGGAACAAACTTCCAGCAGACGTTGTAGATAAATCCACAGTAACTGAATGTAAACATGCCTGGGATAAACATATATCCATCCTAAGATAAAATACAGAAAATAGTATAAGGGCAGACTAGATGGACCATGAGGTCTTTTTCTGCCGTCAGACTTCTATGTTTCTATGTTTGTAGTCTCTTCTTAAAAACCTCCAGTGGTGGTGCGCCCACGAGGTTTGGAGGCAAGCTGTTGAACTGGTTAATTGTTCTCACTGTTAGGAAGTTTCAATTTCAGTTTGTTTGCTTCTTTCTTTCTTAGTTCCATCTATTGTTTCTTGTCTTGCATTCCTGTGCTTTGGAAAATAAGTTGACTTCTTCCTCTTTGTGACAGCCTTTCAAATACTGGAATACTGCTATCATGTCCCCACTAGTCCTTCTTTTCTCTAGACTAGGTTTGAAAAAAAGTACTTTTATTTTTATTGTTCTTCATTTTGTGATTTTTCCCCAATTTTCTTTCAAAACAATGTTGTGAAGTAGATTATATGGAAGGATGATGATTGCTCAAGTCACAACTGATGTTTATGAATAAGAAGACATTTCAATCAAGTCTTTTATGATTGTACTTACAAACTCCATCCTAACTATGGAGTAACATTGAATACACATTACACAGAGAGAGAGAAAGAGAGAGAAAGAGAGAGAGACTACATTTATATGTATAGCGGACATCATAGTTCCCTCTAAGCTGAGCAGTGAGCAATCGCTCACTTAAAAATCATCATCAACTCAGAGTTTTCCAAACCTGCCCAGAAGCCGAGAGGGAAATTTTATTATTATTTCTGTGCCGCCCAGTCCC